>NC_045451.1:47868208-47891341 GCF_002776525.5 Piliocolobus tephrosceles | reverse complement strand
GAATGCTTGAAAAAAAAAAAATATATATATATATATACACACATACACACACTATATATATATATAGTGTGTGTGTGTGTGTGTGTGCTTGGCTTGTATCTGTCTACATGCTCACACAGTATATGCATTCTATGTGTGAAGAGAAAAGGTTTAGACATACTTCTAGGGTTATGCAGGGCATAAGAATTGTATAGCCGGCCGGGCGCGGTGGCTCAAGCCTGTAATCCCAGCACTTTGGGAGGCCGAGACGGGTGGATCATGAGGTCAGGAGATCGAGACCATCCTGGCTAACACAGTGAAACCCCGTCTCTACTAAAAATACAAAAACTAGCCGGGCGAGGTGACGGGCGCCTGTAGTCCCAGCTACTCGGGAGGCTGAGGCAGGAGAATGGCGTAAACCCGGGAGGCGGAGCTTGCAGTGAGCTGAGATCCGGCCACTGCACTCCAGTCCGGGCGACAGAGAGAGACTCCGCCTCAAAAAAAAAAAAAAAAAAAAAAAAGAATTGTATAGCCAAGGTGGATTTTTAAGGGAAGTGAGTGATACAGCAACCTATACAACTATATATATTTACAAAAAGGTTGATGGCCACTGCCAAGAGAAAGAGTATGGGATATCTAGGACTCAGAATTGAGGTTATTAGGTAACCAGAGAACTGCCTGGTTTATCTTCAAGTTTGGGGCATGTCCCTAGCTCTGTATGTAGAGATATCTTGCATCATGTTCCTCTGGAAACTCCATTCACCATCCAGATCACCCTTAAACCTAAATGCAGGTGCTTCTGAACCTTGTTTAGTGCTTTGTGAGAAGAGATTCTGAGAAAACTGGTGAAGGGGCTGGGCTTTGTGGCTGAGTGCAGAGCAAAAGGAAATAGCGTAAGCAGGTGCGGCGTCCACCATCAGTGATGACCATGACTGAATAAATTACTTCTATTTCACGAGGCAACAAAGTTCGATTGACTTCAGGGTTTTTGAGTGAGAATTTGGGAGAGAGAAAGAGAGAAAGAAGTTCCATTGACTTCAAGGGCTTTAGAGGCAGAATTTCGGAGAGAGAAAGAAGCAGGAAGGAAATAAAAGTCAGTATATATTTCTAACCTTTCATCCCAAGCATTTCCTCACAGCATTTGCTGCCTTCTTCTTTTGCTGTCCACACAATATCCACTGTGGGAGTAATGAAACTCTTCCAGGAGGCTATGTAGAAACACTAAAATGAGTAAGCAGCTCAAAGCCCCATCCCACATCCAGAGAGCAGTTAATCCCATGCCTCTTGTCCCCATCACAGCCTCAAATGCCAGTCCCTTTGCCATCTCCATCTTTCTAGACTCATTCCCTAATGTTTGATTTTTCTTTCCAGCTGACTCACTTTTGACCTCAGCAACGTTTCACCTAAACTTCCCATTATTCTGAACTTTTACAATATGTGGTTGACAGGGCCTCAGCTGAGAGCTTAGACACCGTTGGTTTTAGGAAGCACTCAGACATGGGTGACTTTTTAAAGCCCCAGGAGGTGATTCTAACGTGCAGTGCAGTAAGAATCTTAACCCTCCATGCTCCCCAGATTCTAGTCCTATCTTCAACTTAGTTTTCCTCTCCAAATACTGCCCTTCCTCCAAGTTCTTTCAAGTTTGGACTCTTTCTCAGAAAGCCCAGATGCCTCAGGCCGGGAGGTGTGACTCACCATCTGGCTCCTAAATGCTGTATGAAATTCCTGAAATAACTCATCCTCCTTGGAGACCTGCCTTTCCTGACCCCCACATCTTTTTCCCACCTGCTGTTCATTTTCCAAGCCAACTTTTACCATCATTCTGGGGACTTCTATGAATGTGTAAATCACCCATTTTTTACCCTGGCTTCATGGTTCTTTGACCTTCACAATTAATTCCAATTATCTCCTTATTTCCTTCTCTTCAGCATGAACACAATTTGAGCTTTGTCATTACCGACAACTGTGGCACCTCAGAAAGTGTATTCACCAACACTAACCTGCTGAGCATAATCTCCTGTCCTTCCAGCTCATACCTGCAATACCTTCAGTCTACACCTAGTGTAGACCATTTGATGTGGTCTCTGCACTTCTCCAATTTCTCCTGTCTTCCCCCTATTCAGGACTTCCCTTGATTCAACCTATTCCACTAGACACATTATATTAATCATTTCCTCACCATCTCTCTCAATCCCCTCTGTCCTGTTATTCCATTCCCACCCTCTGTGATATACTCATTTATGGTATCTGATCTTGGTTTTGTGGTCACAAAGAGAATAAATATATTCTAACACTTGCCAGTAAAATATTCCATTGGCCACAAAAGTGAACATAATGTTATTGTCACACCAACCTTAAGAGGCCGCTGCAATTGTTTGCCATTTTACAGATGAGGAAAATGAAGCTTAGAAAGGTAAATAACTTACCCACAGCCACATAGGTAGTGAACACTGGAGCCTACATTTAAACCATTATCCATTTAACTCTTGAGATTGAGTTCTTGAGCTGCTATGCTACAATGCCTCTATATATGCCATTACAACTGTTTTCAAAGGGGTCCAAACAATGAGGTTGGTCTTCAAATCTTGCTTCTCTATTCAATCAATTATGTTACAAAAATATGATTTGGTTACATGTTATATTGCACAATTACTTGTAAGGTAAAATAATGAGTATTTTCCATTTAAATCAAGTTGGAATGTTATTAAATTTCATAGACAATCTCTGCTAGTCTCATGTCTTTTCTTATCTCATTGATCTTGTGGGTAGAACTTACTCCATTTACTAAAAATCGCTTACTTGAATGCTTGCTTTCTTTGGAACTGGGAGGCATTTTTGTAGATTCAAAAGATACCAACTTCTCATGTCAAAATCACACAGGTAGTAAATTCAGGTATAACCAAGGAACTGAGAATGACTTACAGGTTTTAGAAACTAGCTTAGTGACCACTACTTAAGTTTTCTTAAAAATAATGTTTATTTATTTATAGTTTAAGTTCTATGGTACATGTGCACAGCGTGCATGTTTGTTACATAAGTATACATGTGCCACGCTGGTGTGCTGCACCCATTAACTCATCATTTACATTAGGTATATCTCCTAATGGTATCCTTCTCCCCTCCCCCGACCCCACAACAGGCCCTGGTATGTGATGTTCCCCTTCCTGTGTCCAAGAGTTCTCATTGTTCAATTCCCATCTATGAGTGAGAACATGCAGTGTTTGGTTTTTTGTCCTTGCGATAGTTTGCTAAGAATGATGGTTTCCAGCTTCATCCATGTCCCTACAAAGGACATGAACTCATCCTTTTTTGTGGCTGCATAGTATTCCATGGTGTATATGTGCCACATTTTCTTAATTCAGTCTATCATTGATGGACATTTGGGTTGGTTCCAAGTCTTTGCTATTGTGAATAGTGCCGCAATAAACATACGTGTGCATCTGTCTTTATAGCATGATTTATAATCCTTTGGGTATATAGCCAGTAACGGGATGGCTGGGTCAAATGGTATTTCTAATTCTAGATCCTTGAGGAATCGCCACACTGTCTTCCACAATGGTTGAACTAGTTTACAGTCCCACTAACATTGTAAAAGTGTTCCTTTGTCTCCACATCCTCTCCAGCACCTGTTGTTTCCTGACTTTTTAATGATTGCCATTCTAACTGGTGTGAGATGGTATCTCATTGTGGTTTTGATTTGCATTTCTCTGATGGCTAGTGATGATGAGCATTTTTTCATGTGTCTGTTGCCTGCATAAATGTCTTCTTTTGAGAAGTGTCTGTTCATATCCTTTGCCCACTTGTTGATGGGGTTGTTTTTCTCTTATAAATTTGAGTTCTTTGTAGGTTCTGGATACTCGCCCTTTGTCAGATGAGTAGATTGCAAAAATTTTTTTCCCATTCTGTAGGTTGCCTCTTCACTCTGATGGTAGTTTCTTTTGCTGTGCAGAAGCTCTTTAGCTTAATTAGATCCCATTTGTCAGTTCTGGCTTTTGTTGCCATTGCTTTTGGTGTTTTAAACATGAAGTCCTAGCCCATGCCTATGTCCTGAATGGTATTGCCCAGGTTGTCTTCTAGGGTTTTGATGGTTTTAGGTCTAACATTTCAGTCTTTATTCCATCTTGAATTAATTTTTATATAAGGTCTAAGGAAGGGATCCAGTTTTTTTTTTTTTTCAAAATAAAAGGAATGCGTTTCTGGAACTAACTATGCATTGGAATGGACAAGCCCAGCCCCTCACCACTTCAGACTCCATCTATTTCTCAGCAAGACTCCCCACCATCTCTCACTATTCTTATGCCCACAGTCACTCTGTTCACCTTCTGAAATGGCAGATGTGCCAGTAATCACTCAAGCTGTGAGAACCTGAGAAACAATCAAACTAAGGTATTAAAGAAAATAATTCCACCCCCTCCCACTTCCATGGGTATTAATGTGACTAGGAATCAAATACATGGATGTGAATGGAAGAAACCTGGATTCTAGGGCCATCCTATCACTTATATGCAACTTATTGGGATGCCATTTAGCTCTCTGAAGTTCAGTAGTCTCTCAGCTTTAAAATGGACATTGAAGTTTTTGTACCTATAGAACTTAGGCCAGATTTCCTTTAGGAGATATGATTAGGTATAAATAGCAGAATACCACTCATAACTTAAGAATGAAGTCAATAAAATCTCTCTTTATTATCCACACACAAAAAAATGAATAGCCTTATTTCCTTATAACCTAGTTACTACCCAACCCAAGCCAATATAAATTTTCTAAAAACTGAATTGAATTCACATTTTCCAACTCATCCTCATCATATGCATTTAATTCTTCCTAATTCCATAATATTTTAAAATATTTTTAAGATAATGAAAGGTGGATGCTGGTAACTGCTTTGGAGGTTAAATAACTGGTAAGAAAACTATCCAGGGACATTAAGACAAAACTTCTAACCTTCAAATACAGTGTTCCTAATAATTATGCAAGTTTGGCTGTGCAGAATTATTCCATAGATTTTACATATTGCCAGTGCCAGCAACATATGGGTAGTGGATGATTTCTGCCCACACTTTGTGAGCAGCCTCCTCATAAATCCCAAAAGTTAATAATGACAAAAAGCAGTCTTGTCTATTCCCTTTAAAAGCCTGAAGCAATTTGTTCAGCAACCACACTGCTAAGGTAGAGATAAAGAAAAGGAGCATTGAGGGCAGAAAAAAAGGATCAAAAATGTAGAAGAATGTGTATGGAATTAAAACAACCATGGTAAAGAGAAACTGCTCGTGGACCATTTCACCTTATTACTCTGGAAATATATTGCTAGTTATAAGGAAGAATTAGGAATTGAAATTTTAGGAGAACAAATTGTGACTCATTCCTCTGTGCTGAGTAACTTCTGACTCCAAAGTCCATTCATTATTTATTCAATAATTGCAAAATAAATGAATATAAGTTCCACACAGCAATTTTTACATGTAATACATGGTAAACCAAAACAAAACAAGAAAAAAAAAAAAAAAAGAAAAACACACAGGCATCATTTCTGTATTCCAGACATACCCCTCCTTATCCTAACTGTATAGCAGCAACCAATTTCCTATTGATAGGAAAATATAACACACCCAGTGCAGTCTTGTACTTGTTTGTTTCATGATTCAATGGCATGAGACACAGAACTTAATCAGGTGACCATCTCAGCTTCCAATTCAATTGAATTATATCCTCTAGTAGAAGCCTCCCTCCTATTGTAATTAAATGCTAACAAGTAGAGCCTAAAGTTATGGGAATAGGGAGAAAATATTTTGCTAGTGGACTTATAGGGTTAATATTGAAAACAGCCACTTTAATTTCTATTCCATGATTTCTGGACCTATTCCTGGTTATTGGAGAAAGAGCACCAAATACTGGATTCTGATTTAGCGTATACGCCATATCCTGGAAGACACTGCCAACCCCAAGTTATTGTACCTGAGCTGGTGCCATAATCAAATTCCTAAAAGGCCATTCCAGCATCCTAACAAGTCAGCTCTTTCAGGACAATAGTGTAAAATGATACGTCAGTGAATTCCATGAGCATGGGCTTATTGCTCCAATTCATTTGCTGCAAAGTGATTTCCTTGGTTATCAGCAATGCTGTGTTAATGTCATAGTGATGGATAAGACATTCTGTAAATCCATAGATGGCAGTTTTGGCAGAAATACTGCCAGAAAGGAAAGCAACTCGGGAACAGTTTGGGTACTAAGCCATGGCTATTGCCAGACTAGCCTTAGTGATTTAAAGGTTGTTTGCTGAGCCCATGTTTACCCTCCCTTCCTGTCACAATGGACTCTTTTCTCCTAAACCCGACAGGCAACAACAGGAATGGCTGAGAATGGAGGTTCACTGATATATACATGATAAGTCATCTTTTCCACCTGACTATTAAAATCTCCTCCTGCTGAGATCACTCTTGGGTGAGCATTCACAAGGGACATAAACATCTTTACACCAAGGGCCCATTCACGGAGGACTAGTCACATATGTCTCTCTTAGACTTCTTTGT
This sequence comes from Piliocolobus tephrosceles, assembly GCF_002776525.5. Classification (NCBI taxonomy): domain Eukaryota; kingdom Metazoa; phylum Chordata; class Mammalia; order Primates; family Cercopithecidae; genus Piliocolobus; species Piliocolobus tephrosceles. Next base: position 47,884,832 of record NC_045451.1, on the reverse strand, counting down.
AACCAATTTTCCAATTATGTTCTTTCCAAGTTCCAGACTATCCAGCCAACCCTTTAGCTTCAGTACAGAAATAGGTATAGAACCATACCTCTGGCCAGCTCTTCCTTTAGGAAAAATAAACAGCTTGAATTTCTGTCCACTGGATGGCTTCCCTTTATCACTGCTTTTCAGGGCCATCCTGGAGTGGAGCTACAGTGCTACAGCCATTCACCTTTAGGATGTGCCTGTATATTTTGCAGAACCATTTGTTAAAATAGGCCTGGTTTCTTTCTTCTATAATCAATTTGTCATAGGGAACTTCCTATGAGATTAGGTTAAGAAGTTTGAAAGAAATAAGACAACGTAACAGAAGAAGAGGCCATGGGCATCTGAATCTTCCTCATGCAACTCAATTGTGCCTTTGGGACCTACCTGAGCCTAATCTAGTACGTTCGCCCTTTCATTTGATAATGGATTTCTGCTGTGCATGCTAAAATTTATGGCTTAATGGGTCAAATAATACCAGTTTGTGATGGGCAGCACAGATTGCATGGTAACTTGGTAGCATGTGGTCAAATGTTCAGTCTCCACGAAAGCCCTGTAGCAAACCAAAAATGTTTCTCAACTGGAAGGTTGTAATTCATAGAGGATGCCAAAGCTTTCCTCCAAAATTACAATAATCTGCTCTGTCATTTGCCTATAGGAGCCTGGAAAACACTCCATACAACATTCCTACTCACCACTGCCTTTTCAAGTAGCAACTAGTATGCTGGAGGACCTGTTGATCTGGAGGGTTCCCTTTCAAGATGGTATACTCACACGGCTATTGGCAGAATTCAGCTCAGTTCATTGCTAACTGAGCCTCCACACAGGGCTTCTTGAATGTGTTCCCCCAGAACAAATAAACCAAGAGTGAGATTGCAAGGATTAAACAGTGATGCATTTTACAGTCTAGTCACGCAACATCATTTCCATCATATTTTGCTTACAAGAGAAAAGCAACTAAGCACAGACCTCAATCAACGGGAGGTGAATTTGGCTTCACCTTATGGAGGGAGGAGCTAAAATATTTGTGGACATATTTTAAGCTATCACCATATCTTATGTATAATATTGAAAAATAAAAACATCCTTATGTAAAAATCTTTTCTCTCATTAATACATAATAATGCATACATATGTGATACATGTGATATTTTGGTATATTCTTATGATCTGTAATTATCAAATCAGGATATTTAGAATATCCCTTACCTCAATATTTATCATTTCTTTATGTTGAGACCATTTCAAATATTACCTTCCAGTCATTCTGAAATATACAATAAATTCTCCTTAACTACATTTACCCTATGGTGCTATCAAGCATTGGAATTCATTCCTTCTGTATAACTGTGCATTAGCACCATTAACCAACCTCTCTTCATTCCCCTCCTCACTCATTTCAGCCTCTGGTAACTACTTTCCTACTCTCTATCTCCATGAGATCAAACTTTTTTAGCTCCTACATATGAGTGATAGTATGCAATATTTGTCTTTCCGTGCCTGGATTATTTCACTTAATATAATGACACACATTATGAAACAGAGAGAAAATATAACACCGAATACCAAATAACTCAAAAAACAAATAAACCCTAAATAACAAAATGCAACATATAATCTAGGGTAAACAAACCAGCATTGACATATACATTAGAAACATATTTGAGTATGTGTGTCTATGCTTGTATAGGGAAAGAAAGCAGAAATCCTTTAACTCAGGGTTAACTGCACAAATAAGGTATTATTCAGGGTTTTGGTGCTAATTTCTCTAGCCTATTTTCATTACTCTGAGAGATTTCCATAGAACTTCCTAAAAATTGCTAAGGGCAGAGAAATCCTGACCCTGGAATAAAAGTTCAGGCTGAATCTGTCAGAAGGCTTTCATTACATTAAGGGATAATTCTACATTTCCAATTACTTTTCTTAATGGAACCAAATCTAAATTGAGTGTACTCACATGGGATTCGTATCTTGTATTTGTCCAAGGAAGCATGTGAAGAATCTAGGAAATTTGCCACTCTCTGCAATATGGTAACACATGCATGTTCTTTACCATAAAGTTCTAAGAGACAGAAAATATGCAGCATAACAAAGATTGCTTTACCAAATTTCACACTTTATCAATATTGCCTAAGGATGTTAATATGCATATTCCTAGATTGATCCCCAGAGATTCTGATTCACTAGGTTAGGGAGAGGACCTGATTATCATTCTGGTGATTCTAATGCAAGGAGCCTGCCAAACATACTTGAAAAACACTGGTTTACATTGATGAAAGTGGGAATGTTCTTAACCCTGACCTAAGCTATATTTTGTATACAATAAGGAGCAAAATGAATTAAAACCTAAAATAAAACTGAGGTAGGAAATCAGAAATGATAAGGGGGATACAACCACTGACCCCACAAAAATCCAAACAACCATGTGACAATACTGTATACACCTCTGTGCACATGAACTAGAAAATCTAGAAGACCTGAACAAATTCCTGGACACATACACCCTCCAAATGCTGAACTAGGAAGAAATTGAATCCTTGAATAGACTGATATGAGTTCTGAAATTCAGGCGGTAGTAAATAGCCTACCAACTAAAAAATAAATAAACAAATAAAAGTCCAGGACCAGACAGATTCATAGCTACATCCTACCAGAGGTACAAAGAAGAGCTGATACCAGTTCTACTGAAACTACTACAAAAAACTGAAAAAAAGGGACTCCTCCTCAACTTATTTTATGAGGCCCACATCATCCTGGTACCAAAACCTGGCAGAAGTAAAACAAAAAATAAACTTCAGGCCAATATTCTTGATGAACATTAGTGCAAAAGTCCTCAATAAAATACCGGCAAACCAAATCCAGCTTCATCAAGAAACTTATCTATCACAATAAAGTTGGCTTCATCCTTGGGATGCAAGGTTGGTTCAATATATGCAAATCAATAAATGCAATTCATCACATAAACATAACTAAAGACAAAAAACACATGAATATCACAATACATGCAGAAAAGGCTTTTGATAAAATTCAATATCCCTTCATGTTAAAAACTTTCAATAAACGAGGTATTGAAGGAACATATCTCCAAATAATAAGAGCTATCTATGAAAAAAACAGTTAATATCATCCGAGTGGGCAAAAGCTGGAAGCATTCCCCCTAAAAACCGGCACAAGACAAGGATGCCATCTCTCACCATTCCTATTCAACATAGTATTGGAAGTTCAGGGCAATCAGGCAAGAGAAAGAAATAAAGTGTATTCAAATAGGAAGAGAGGAAGTCAAACTATCCTTGTTTGCAGATGACAATATCCTCTATCTAGAAAACCCCATAGTTTCAGCCCAAAAGTTTCTTAAGCTGATAAACAACTTCAGTAAAGTCTCAGTATACAAAATCAATGTGCAAAAATCACTATCATTTTTGCATACACCAACAACAGGCAAGCAGAGAGCCAAATCATGAATGAATTCCCATCCACAATTGCCACAGAAATAATAAAATACTTAGTAATACAGCTAACAAGGGAAGTTAAGCACCCCTTCCAGAACTACAAACCACTGCTAAAATAAATCAGAGAGAACACAAACAAATGGAGAAACATTTCATGCTCATGGATAGGAAGAATCAATGTTGTGAAAATGGCCACTCGGCCCAAAGTAATTTATAGATTCAGTGCTATTCCCATTATATTGACATTCATCACAGAATTAGAAAAAAACTATTTTAAATTTCATATGGAACCAAAAAAGAGCCCAAATAGCCAAGACCTGGGCACCCCTGTGCTCTTGGAAATTGGGAGTAGGCAGGAGCCCTGCCCTCCTGGGCAGGGCTGCAGCTGCCCAAATTGTGGCTGTGGATCTGGGTCTCCCATCCAACAGAGTGGGCAGAAGCCCTGCCCCCAGGGTGCAGTTGCAGCCACCCAAACCAGGGCTGCAGACCCAGGCATCCCTGCACTCTTGGGGGACCTGGGAAGGCATCCTTTGCCCATGCAGGCCCTAAGATACCTGTTCTCACTGTCTGGTTTCTCCCAGCTCCTGGAACCTGCTCCAATCTTGGGGGTTGGGACCAAACCTGGGCACTGTCACAGTCCAGCCAGGTGTGCACCTGCTCACGGCAGTGCTGACATGCCAGAGCCTTGCTGCCTCTGCCCCCTCCTGACTTTGGGGCCCCCTCTGGAAGGGGAAGCTGACGTGAGGTTGAGGGTGGCTGGGCATTGCCAGCAGCCTGGGCACCATGGATGGCCACAGGAGGCAGACAGCCTTCTGGGTGGAAGGGGGCAGGTCTCCAGTGAAACCCCATCTCCAGGCCGGGGCAGGCCTGAAGCCTGGGGGGTGGGCTGGCAGTCCTGCACCCTGCAAGGGGAGCTCATGATGCTTTCTCCTGGGCCTGCTCATGGCTGCCCAAGGACCAATAAGCATACACTTCCCCCCTTTGAGGCCCATAAAAGCCCTGGGTTCAGCCAGAGCAGAGCAGAGGATGGGAGGACTCTGCAGATAGCTGCAGAGGCCCTGGAATGACCTGCTGGCAGAGAGGAGTCACACTCTCCAGGGCCTCCTCTCTGCTGAAAGCTGCAGACATCGGGAAGACAAGTTGCAGAGAGGAGCTACCCTCTGCAGGACCTTCTCTCTGCTGAGAGCTGAACACTTGATGGGATGATGATCTGCCCACAGAGAGGAGCTATCCACTGCAGGTCTCCTCTGAGCTACTGTAACACTCAATAAAGCTCCTATCTTTCTTGTTCACCTTCCACTTTTCTGCATATCTCATTCTTTCTGGTTGTAGGACAAGAACTCGGCCAAAGGCACCACTGGCCACAGAGGTTTCTGGTCAGAAAAGCAACACCCCAAAGATCTCATAACACCAATGCCATGTCAGTTTACTATTGCCATGGCAACACCTGGAAGTTACTGCTCCTTTCCATGGCAAAGACCCAGAAGTTACCACCCCTTCTCTAGAAATTTTGGAATAACTAACCCCTTAATTTGCATGTAATTAAAGTGGTTATAAATATGAGTGAAGAATGGGTACACTGCCTATGGGGTAGCCTGTTTCACAAAGAACAGTATCTCTGCTGCTGCTGTACATTGCCGCTTTAATAAAAGTTGCTGCCGCACATCACTGACCTGCCCTGGAATTCTTTCCTGGGCTAAGTCCCAATTTTGGGGCTCTCCTGTCCTGCATCAAAACTACTCTATTCTATTTGGAAATCAATTAAAATCCTGGCGGGCCAGAGATCACAACAGTCACTGGCTGCTGTTGAAATCTGGCATCCCTCTCTGATCCACTTCCACTCTACCTCACTTTCCCAGCTCCAGAACCATCTGACACAGGTGAGATGCAGTCAAAATCAGGTTATCTCCCACTTGACTTCTTCATCAAATATTCCCCACAAACATGTCAGTTAAAAAACTCCTAGGCAATCAAAAAAAATCTCCATTGTGTCGCCATGAATGTAGTTCATTGCTTCTTTTACTCTTAGAAACAGCAAGTAGAAACAAAATATCAATAGTTTTATATTTTATTTTGCCCTCATTTTGTGAAGTATCTACAGGACTTCTTCATTCTCATGGGGAGGGTTCTCAGAAGACAAGTGATTTTGTAAATGCTCTAAGAGAAATTTAACATAGGAAAAGTGATGGAAGGGATGATTTTTATACTCCTCTCCAGCGGCTCAATGTTTTTTCTCTTCCTCTCTAGCAGGTGTGCACAATTGATGCTTGTAGTTGCAAGGTGCTCATTACCCTGGACCTTTGAGAATGTACATAGACGTCAACTTCCCTGTATTTAGCTTTGTGATTGATAGCTTGAGTTCCTGACAATGCACCTAGAACAGTGACTGTAGCATTTCTCTCTGATTGTTTATTTATAACATTTATCTGCTTTTAACATTTCATTTAATGTTAACTATTCCCACTTACAGAGAAATTGAGGCCAGGAACTCAGACAGGCTCGTTCTGCTTCAGCAACCCTCTAATTCAAACAAATTTCATCTCAATGCAAATATCTGTTCATCAAACAACAAACACTGAAAAAATATTTTATCTTCTGCAGAGAAAAACAGGGCTGCCTCTATCCTGTTTTCATATTTCTTAGGGCAGCTCACAACATTCAGTAAACAAAATGTCTGCCAGGGGGCAGCAGAATGTAATGCTTTCATTCCCAAGGGATTCTAAAGGGTTTTATGAAACCTACTAGCACATTATGATAATTAACTTGAAATTAAGGCCTCATGATAACCATGTTACACCGCATTTAGAAGAAAAGGCTTGTCTGAGGGTCTTTTATTAAATCATATTAAGGGCTTTCATAAACTGAAGCTATATTTTCAGACATAAGAATCAAAGGGAAATTCGAGTAAGTTGGTGTTGCTTAAATCATCTGCTCCCTAATTCTGTCCTTCATAACTCCCTGCAAGTTTCCTTGCTCTTTTGAACCATCTGTGGACAGCCACATTGCTTTCTATAAGCAAAATAAGATATTTTTAAAATTTAAGAATACTTGGCTATGGTCTCAAAAAACGTGACTCATCTTGAAAGAAGTTGGGAATTGTTATTTTTGTTGCTTATGACAGAAAAAATACTTCCATAATAAGCTGTCATCTGGCAAATTATTTTTGCAAAGGACTTCAAGTGTATGTGAATTACAGAACTGCACTACAGCAGGACAGTGCCTGGGGAAGAGGGAGGCTTAAGAGAAAGAGGATCCATATTGCATCCTTTTGAAATCTTATAAGTCTAAGCAATATTTATACAGAATCCCTGGCAAGAGTGCTTTTAAGAACATCCTTTGCCTGCCTGTGTATTGTTTTTTGTAATGTGCACTTAAAAAGGGGGCCCCAAGCTAGTTATTTAGGGAACTTTAGTGGTTGGAACTGATGTCTCAAATTTTATAAAGTGGGCATTCAGACTTACCTATTTGTAAGTAATTAGTTTTAATCTACTTGAAAGCACTATTTATTTTGTTTACAATGTTCTATTCTGAGTAAAAGAAAATGGTTTCTAGAGATGTCTGGTTAAAGATACAAAATAAATTAATCCCTTAAAAACTATAAAACCACTAAGACAAAATTAACAGCAGAGGAGTTAACTGAAACAGAATTCTGGAAGCTGGCAAGCAGATGGGTTGGAATAACTGCTCAGAAAACTTGAGATGAATTCTGAGCTTCATTGGTAGCAGTTGTGCAGCAATAGAACTTAACTACGGAACATCCAAACAGTTCAGAAGCTGATGGCTTTGGAGGTAGCGATATGGATGAAAAGCAGAGGATTGTTTAAATGCCATTTTAAGGAGCAGTTGGACCCTTAGGCCCCCATTCTTGCTCTGCAAGCTAGGAGACTGCCCCAACAAAAAATTGGAGGTTTATTCTCTGGAAAGGAAAGAAACAAAGATCTTGTGGACCAGAGATGTTTATCTAATCTATTGCTATGTAACAGATTATTCCCCCAAACATAGGTATAACCATCTACCATTATACCTCATGGTTCTATGAGCTGATAGAGCTCAATAGAGCACATCTCACTGGGTCTCTCTAACATAGTTCCAGTCAGATGTCTGTTGTCTGGCCTGGAATCTCTGAAGACTTGAATGATTTGGATGTTCAAAGTGAGTTCTTTGCTCACATGCCTGGAACCTCAGCTGGGATGGCTGGAACAGCTAGAGACTGACCAGGTGCTACTCTCTTCACACTGACTCTCCATATGGCTGGTTTGGCCCATCATAGCTTGGCAGTCTCGGAGAAACTGAAACTCTTCCAGGGAGGTTGGCTTCTTCTAAAGCAAGCATTTCAAGAGATCCAGGTGGAAGTTACAAAGAATCTATGACACAGAGTTGGAAGTCATGCACCATCACTTCTGCCACATTATATTGGTCAGAAGACACTCACAAGTCCAGCACAGATTTAAGATGAGTGGAGCACACAAAAACGTGACCACCAGGAGATGTGGGTTCATTATGGGGCAGGGCCATTTTTGGAAACTCATTACCACAAGGAAACACCAGGTACAGATGAGGACTGAAGAATTTATTTTTATTTTTTTTCAAGTGAAAGTAAGTTTATTAAGAAAGTAGACAGAGTTTACTAAGTTTATTAAGAAGGCAGACAGAACAGCCCCAAGGATTGCTGGTTGCCCATTTATATGGTTATTTCTTGGTTATATGCTAAGCAAGGGATGGATTATTCATGCCTCCCCTTTTTAGACCATATAGGGTAATTTCCTGACATCACCATGACATTTGTAAACTGTCATGGGGCTGGTAGGAGTGTGGAAGTGAGGACGACAAGAGGTCACTCTCACCGTGATTTTGGTTTGGGTGGGTTTTGGCTGGCTCCTTTACTGCAAACTGTTTTATCAGCAAGGTCTTTATGACCTGTATTATGTGCTGACTTCCTATCTCATCCTGTGATTTACAGTGCCTTAACCGTCTGGGACTAAAGGATTTAAAACAGAGAAAATAAGTAAAATATTAAACCTTATCTTCCTTTCTTAATTGGATTCCCAGAATTCAGGCCTCTAGGCCTTTGCCTTCAACATAGGAAATCTGGAGAATTTGCTGCAGAGCATAAATACACAGTCCTTGAAGGTTCATGGAAAAAATGGTCCCACTGCACCCATCCAAACCATCCAAGATTAAAGTGCACTAATTGGCAAGCCCTAAATGCACACAAAGTGCATCAGTTCAGCTAGTTATGCTCCACTTCTCAGTTACAAAAACAGATACCCAAACAGACACAAAACAAAAAGGAAGTGAGTAAACAATGGCGGGCAAAGAAAACATCAAATAATATCACTAATGCCATTAGACGGAAAAGCCAATATAATACGATCTCGAAACAAAAGCACAATGGTATAAAAAGTAACATAGTGAACAATGTGGAACACAAGGTTGAAACTTTTTCTCGTGTCTATAAGAAGCTCACGGGCAAGGATGTTAATTTTGAATTCCCAGAGTTTCAATTGTAAACAAAAGTGACTAAATAAAATATATATTCACAGTAAAAAAAAAAAAAAAAAAGTAACATAGTGAAAGAATATAGAAGAGTCCTTAGATATACACATAGACCTAGATAGTGCATGGGTGGGGTATTGTGGGTTTGTAGATGATAGGAAATATAAAACATTAAATTAAAATATTGAAAGGTAAATGTTTTCAGAGAAAGAAATGAAAAGGAAGAAATAAGTTAATACACTTAAAAGTTTGCTTCACAAGTTCTATGATCAAAATAGGAAATGTTTCAGAGAGAATACAATAAACAAAAAACAGGAAAATTTTCAGTCAATTCAAAGAAATTCTCAGTATTAAATAATTAAATTTCTAATTCAAAGATGCTATTATGTGTAAAAGTGCATTGAAGTCCTAACTCCCAGTAATTCAACATATAATCTTGTTTGGAACTATCATCTTTCCAGATATAATCAACAAAATATGAGGTCATTAATCCTCACCAGTCCAATATGACTGGTGGTGTCATTTCAAAAAGGAGAAATTTGAACACAGCCCTAGAGGCACACAGTGAGAAGGCCATATGGAGATGCAGGCAGAGATGGGGTGAAGCATCGACATGCCAAGGAATGCCCAACATCGCCAGCAAACCTCCAGAAGTTAGGTGAGAGGCATGGAACAGATTCTTCCTCACAGTTCTCAGAAGCAACGGTCAAATGTAATCTCAGTCTTACAGCCTCTAGGGATCGAAGACAATAAATTTCTGTTCTTTAAGCCACTCAGTTTGTGGTACTTTTTTACAGCAGACCTAGGTAAATAATACTGGGTCCACCAAGTGTCCAATAATACAGACGAAAATAGATACACAGGAAAGCACATGACAGTGCAATTGCAGGATCTGAGTGAGTGTAAAGAGAGGATTCTAAAAACGGGGGAAGGGAGTAGAAGAGAGCTGGTTTTAGATGAAGGATCAATAATAAAAATCTATCAGATTTCTCAATAATAATGGAAGTAAGAAGACAGTAGGGAAATGTCTTCAAATTTTGAGGGAAAAATAGTAATTTCTAACCTAAAATTCTTAATCAGCTAAAACACCAATAAAACGTTAGGGTAAAACAAGGACATGAGATTGCAAACATTCATTTATCAAGCATCTATAGAATGGCATGGTCCACCAAAGGATGGCATAAGCAGAGAGAAGGAAGACATGGGATTCAAGGAATGAATCCAATGTAAGAGAGAATGGTAGAGTGGCCCAAGGCAATTGTTGAGGATTCTTCAGGATGGGAGCTGTGGAAGAGGCCCAGGGAGCACCCAGCTCCATTTGGAACACGTCAGATGACAAACAAGAAAGAGGAGGAGGACAGGGAAGAAAAAAGGGACAAGGGGGAGGAGGAGAAGTTGTTAATTAATTAATGATATCTGATTTGTTTGAGAAATTTTATACTTATGACAGGGGATAGTAGATGAATGAATAATCATTCATCAAGAAAGAAAACTTAAGGGGTTTAAAAAGTAAAGTAAAAGAAAAAAATGAAATCTCTAACTTGTTGTAAGTTGTAAATAGGATTTTTCATAGTCATATCAATGTAAACATTGAATATGGATTTAAACAAAAATTATATATCAAATTAGGACAGCTAAGGGAGAATTTTGATTATATGGGGTGGGAAGTAGAGGGGAAAGAGTGCTAAATACTCATCTTTTATAGTGAAAACTTAGTAGAAATATGCTCAATAATAAAAACAGTAATGACAGAAATATAAAAATAGTATCTATGAGTACAAAATAAGTACCCCACCAAAGATTGCCTTTGCAGAGCCAGAATGGGGGAACAGGTGGGATACTGTCATTATTAATCACAAGCCTGCAAAGCTACTCTACCACTTATATATCATTTATATATAACTTTGAAGAAACTAAAAGTTATTAAGAGATAACTTCTTCTGAATAATTCTATATTTGAAGTGTAGAGGTAAACCTTTGGTCATTTAATCTAGGCCAGCATAATGTAGCCAGGAATCACCTGGTATTTGGTTAAAATGCAGGGCTAGAGTAGGACTTGATACTGTACATTTATCTTAAGCTCCCAGGGAGTGTGAATCCTGCTGGTCCCTGAACTACATTTTGATAGTAAGGCTCTAGAACAGCAGTTTTCAACTAATTTTCAACTATTGAAGTCACATGAGGACCTTTGTAAAAAGTGTAGATGGCTGGGAACGATTACATTCTTAATGGCTCCTATATTGCTTGTGGCCTGGAGTTCAAACTCTCAGAACGGCACACAAGGCTCCTCCACACAGAATCCTGTCCTGCTCTGCTGCAACTACCCCATTTCTTCTAGTAGCTCCAACTGGTCATCTCCCCCAATCCCACCATACTTCCTGTAGAGATGACTCAAAGATGACCTTGGTGTATTGGCCTCTAAATTGTTTACTTCTTCGCAGCAGGTGGAGTTCTGTTAGCTCAAAGCCCATTCCATACCAAACTCAAATCTTTGTACAGTCATTTCCTTCTTATCTGCCATTTTGCTTTCTGTGGCTTCAGTTACCCTTAGTCAACAAAAGTCTGAAAATATTGAATGAAAAACTCCAGAAATGAATAACTCACAAGTGTTAAATTACTGACTCTTCTAAGTAGCATGATGAAATCTAGCTCCATGCTCTGTATCGCCCAGGACATGAGCCATCCCTGTGTCCATCAGATCCACACTGTGTACGTTCCCTGCCCGTGAATCACTTAGCAGCCGTCTGGGTTATCAGATTGACCCTGGTGGTATCACAGTGCTTGTGTTCAAGTAGCTCTTATTTTATTTAATAATGTCCCCAGAGAGAAGCAGTAGTGATGCTGGTAAATCAGAGATGCCAAAGAGAAACCATAAAGTGTTTCCTTTAAGTGAAAAGGTGAAAGTTCACAACTTACTAAGGAAAGGAAAAAAAAATGTATACTGAGACTGCTAAGATCTACAGTAAGAACAAATCTTCTCTCCGTGAAATTGTGAAGACGGAAAAAGAAATTCATATTCATTTTGCTGTCACACTTCAAACTGAAAAGTTATGGCCACAGCGTGTGATAAGTCCTCCGTTAAACATTGTAGGTATGTACACACAGTGAAAACATAGTATATATGAGGTTTGGCCCTAACCAGTTTCAGGCATCCACTGGAGGTCTTGAACTGTTCCTCCCAGGTTAAAGGGGAACTACTCTGTATAAAGGCACTCAGAGGAGATTGTATATCCAATTACTTTTTTAAATCGCCTAAACAAGCACATTTTTTAGCTGCTGTGAGCCTGCCTGACCCTTACCCACCTCAAACCTCACCTCACATCTGCTGGAGATAAACAAGAGAAGGCCTGGGGCATGAAGATCCCTACCTGCTGCTGACCTTCAGATATCTCTGACCCAAAAATTCCTCACTGCGCTGCTGAGCTGACGTCACCAAACACGTAAATTTCCTTTCACACTCTCTCCTCTGACTGTCTCCTGGGAGTTTCTCTGCCCTTCTCTTCTAAGTAGCAACCTCTACGCCTTTGCCTGAGAACACACTCCTGCTGGAAGGGACTTCCCCGGCATCCAAACCTGTCCAAGTGTCACCAATAAAGCTTGTGTGTGCTACTGCCACATCATGGTCATATTTTTTCCATGATCGGCCTCCACATCTCAATCTCCCTATAAGGCTTTAAACACCCTGAAATTCACTCCACTTTAATTGGCTAACTTCTTTTCATATTTTAAGACTATTTTTAGGTGGCAAGTGCCACAGGAAGCTTCCTTGGCCTATAACACGGAGAATTAATTAGTGTCCTGCCTTGTAGCATCTCTGCATGGAACATAATCAATCACAAGTCAGAAGTTTCAAGGCCTACTTTGACCTTTGCTGATCTAAAAACACCTTGTGGAAAACCGCTCTTTTCTTCTAAATGGTTTTCTTTCAGTCAAATGAATAAAATGTTTATTGAGCAGTATCTATGCAAATATATATATACAAATATAGCCTCTGGATTGGATTTTCAATGATAAGAAATAAAAGATTGGAGATTCTACTCCCGTGGAGTTTATAGTCTACTGAAGTAGGCAGGCATTAGTCATACAAATAAGTGCAATTGAGATAACTTCTCTGGAGGAAGGCACTCAGAGGAGACTGTAGACCAAAAATTATTCCAGCAGTGCAGAGTACAACATAGACAAACATTTTTAATTTCATCCTGTCTTGAAGCTAGTAGTCTTCAGACTGTTCTCTTTCTGGACTATGCCTTTGGATGATCAAGCTAAAATCACTATGCCTGTGCATTACAATGAAGAACCCTGGGCCTTTGAGTTTCTTTATTAATTGGGCTGAACCCAGATGGACTTTCAAAGAGAACTCTTGGCACAGCTGCAGGTGCTCTCTTGGCCAAACCCAGCATGAAAATGGGGTTGCCGTATATCAGGCACATATTCCAATGAAGATGTTCTTTATTTCAACCATCTTCTGACTATATATGTCATACATCATAGAATTCTTTGAAAATACAATTCAGTTTTAAGAAGGAAATAGAAATCATCTATGATCACAACCTAAATGAGCACGGTTGTCATGTTGCTGTATTTCCTCTCCTTTGTTGCTATGCCTCTGTAACAGAAGAGGTATATTAGTTGCTGTCTCCACCCAAATTCTCCTGCAGCCATCTGATTTCCCTACCCATTTCCAGAACGATCAGTTAGTGAATTGCCTGTCGGAACCAGTTGGATGGAGGCAGATGATCTGGGGCACTAAGCTGTAGTTGGTAAAACTCTCTGACCAGCAACAAGAGGACTCTTTGCATTGTGTCACTGTCTATACTTCCCTGGTACTTGCAAAGGAAGGTTCTGTTTTCTTCCCCAAGGATTGAGGTATCTCAGTTCCTTCCTCCCATCTGCTTGTTCTCTCAGCCTTCTTCTCTCTCTTCCACAGTTACACATCTTTCAGGGAGTAGAAAAAGCTGCTCCTCAAAGCAAGCCTGTGAGTATTTTTATGCAGCACATCAGTAGCTTGCAACTTCTGTCTTTGAGATTTACAGTTGTTAGAGCTGTTTCTGAAGTGGGTGATCCATGCCTACAGTGTGAAATAGGCTTGGAAAAAGGCTCCTTGGAGTAGGAATGAGAGAATTCTATGATCTAGATAGAAAAGAAAGATTTAAAAGAATCACAGTCTAATAAAGATTAATAACCCCACCACACACCTATGTACCTTTATTTTACAAAATCACGAGCACACATAGCCACTTTTATGTCTTGATATATTTTTATTCATTATTGCCTTATAAACATTCTGTCAAAGTCTTACAATTTTGTTTGAGAACTGAATTTCAATGTTTGTAGAATATTCCATCCTCTGATCTGCAGCTGCTTACCTGGTTGCCGGTCAGTAATTTCATGTAGTGGTCAAGAACACAGGATCTGGATTCATGTGACTAGACTGGAATCACAAGACTCTCACTCGCCACTTTCCTGTGACCTTGGAAAAGGTGCTTAACCCCTCAGTTGCCCTCTCTGTTAGATAGAAATATTAATATTCTCTGTCTCATAAAAATGTTAGGAAATTTAAAAGTTAATATATGCATAAATAGCTAGATTGACAGTGAATAGTCAATACGTGTAGTTGTTGCTGTACTAATCTTAGTTTTGAGTTGTTTCTAATTATTATTTTTTTATAAGTAACTTGATTATGTATGTATTTAAAATTTTATCTTTTTCTTTTTTACCTTTCTAGATAGAATTGTAGAACAGACCAAAGGCTATGAATTTTTAAAGGTTCTGGATATATTTTGCCAAATCGTTTATCAGAATGATTACATAATTTTACATCCACACAGCAGTTAAATGTTCTCCCTTCAATGAATTTTCCATCAGTAAGAAGAGTAACCTTTAAAAAAAAAAAAAAAAAAAAAAAAAAACCCAGACTGGATGGAGTCCCTCCTTAAATCTTTGGTATGGCTTTGTGGGACCTGAGTATGCTGCCCCACTCATCTCGCCCTCTCCTCTCTCACTTCTTTCCTATTGGCTCACTGTCCTCCAGCCATGCAGGTGTCCTTTCCATTCCTAAACAAGCCCACTTTCATCCAGCCTTTGGACTATAGAGTCTATAATCATCCTATTCCCTCTTCCTGGGATATCTCCCCTTCCACACGTCACCTCCACTCCCCAACTTTGTTTAGTTCTTAGTCACACACACACACGTGCATCAGAACTCGTTATTCTCCCTTTTTGTATCCTCTCACAGCACTGTCTTTTACTCCAAAGCACTTAGTGCAAGTGTAATTCATTAACTGATTATGTAATGATTTCTTTAATGTTCTATGCTTAGTTTGTTTCTAAGCACCATGAGAACAGGAACTGTGACTAGCTTCTTGATGACCATAGTATTTGCGTTGTCTATGGCAGATGCAAAGTAAATACTAAATAAATACTTGTTGGGTGAATAAAAGAGGAAACGAAACAAGATACACATGACTTGATCTTGCTTTTCTGTAGGTTAAATTTGTCTTTCAAATGTCCATTCACCAACTGAGGTATACCTTTTATACCTTTCTCCTGTATGTAGATAACCCAGTAGAAAAATCAGGACTGTACCCATAACTTCAAGCAATATATTACCCCACCCCACTCCCAACCCAGAATTTCAGCTAAAGACAGAGCCCTCCTTTTTGGACGGGAATGGCTGCACTGAGAGATTCTGGACATAGACCCAGAGGCAGGGCTGGAGTGAGGCAAGGTGCGATCATGAAACAGGGAGTTTAATCAAGCTCTCTCCCCAGCTTCTTTCCCCATTCAGCTCATTGATCACTGATATGGGCTTATAACCCAACAGAGGTTGAAGGATTTCTGTCTTAGCAAATTGGCTCACTCAGGATTCTGACCTTTGAGGGTCCCCACAGAAGGGCTATACTCACACCTGGTGAACCATCTAAGTATGGAGCTGCCAGTTAACAAATCCTATCAAAGTGTACAGAGCTTCCAATCAAATTCAAAGTACCTCACTCTTAAACCTGAATAGAGAACCAAGGACCACCAGCTATTTGAAGGAGGCATCTAATGTGAAAAAAGCAAAACAAACAAACATAAAATGGAACTTGGAAGAAACAGGAATAATACAAATAAAAAAATAAAACTTCTATGAAAATAAATTTGCCATGGTACAAGAGATAAGATAATTTAAAAAGAATAAAATCTTTTGAAGAATATTTGAAAAATAGGAAAGAACTACTGGAAATTAAACATGGAATACCAGAAATTAAAGATTCAATTGAAGGTTTGGAAGATATATTTGAGAAAATCATTATGAAAAGAGAAAATAAAGACAAAGAAAAAATATGGGAAGAAAGATAAGAAAAAAAGAGAATCAACATAGGATGGGCAATATCTAAATGACAAATGTTTCTGAAAAAATAAATAATAATTTATTATATGGAGAATACAGATGAGGAAATTATCAAAACAATAATATCGATTATGAAGCTAGATTAAAACATTTTTTAGAAATTCAAGATCTCAATGATGAGCTTTCCCAAATGAGAAAATAAAAGAAGAAGAAGACATGAGATCCTGGAGATAGAGAATTCAAGACAGGAGAGAGAAGGCAGTTCCAGGAATAATGGCGGAGAGCAGTTTTCTAACAGCTGAGCAGCAGATGTGGGGAACAG
>NC_045451.1:47654212-47868108 GCF_002776525.5 Piliocolobus tephrosceles | reverse complement strand
TTTTTTTTTTTTTTTTTTTTTTTTTTGAGACGGAGTCTCACTCTGTCCCCCAGGCTGGTGTGCAGTGGCCGGATCTCAGCTCACTGCAAGCTCCGCCTCCTGGGTTTACGCCATTCTCCTGCCTCAGCCTCCCGAGTAGCTGGGACTACAGGCGCCCACCACCTTGCCCGGCTAGTTTTTGTATTTTTAGTAGAGACGGGGTTTCACCGTGTTAGCCAGGATGGTCTCCATCTCCTGACCTCGTGATCCGCCCATCTCGGCCTCCCAAAGTGCTGGGATTACAGGCTTGAGCCACCGCGCCCGGCCTCAGAGACTTTTAAAATAAACAAATGACAGGGTATTTTATCAAATCTAAGTGATCAGATTCTAAAATCTACCCTCATTTTATGTACTACTAAGAAAAAAGATGGTTTACCAATTAAACATGACAGATGTTTCATTTTATAATTATTGAAATTCCGACTTTTATAGACATAGATTTATATCACACTGGCTGTATATACAGAGGATATAGAAACAAAATAAAATGATCAAGGCATTTCTAAACTCTTGTTTATGGAGTTAGGATTTCAGGTATGTTAACATGAAGAAAATGACAGAGAGAGCATGGCTGAGAATCCATAAATTGTAGTAGGAGAAAAAAAACATAGCAAATAAAAAACAATGAAATATAAGATGTTTAAGATAGGAAATGTAATAATGGAAGAACATCATGTGGCTGCTCTGGTGGAGTAATATTTAGTCATGACAATGACATGTACAATGGCATTGTGACATGAGAAGTATACAAAATAAAATTGAATGCTATTCATATCTGTAGCTGTCTGGATCCTATCAAACTTGAAAATATTAAAAGAATTCAGAATTTGATCAATGAAATAATCCAATCAAAGATGAAATAACTTGACCTTTGGATTACAGAGCTGGAGGGATTCAGACTCAAATCAAACTTGAACATTAAGTAATGAGTAATAACTTTTTTTAAGGCTTTACCTATAAAAAATATAATTCTACACTTTGGCCTGGGCCAGCACCTTCTACTGAGGTGAGAATCCCAAATGTTTCAGAAAGAGGTAATTATTTCCTTAGTGCAACGGTCTTTAAAGTATGAAATAATAGATAAAATATAAAATAATACATTAAATATATCCCATAGTGACTTCTTGAATATCTTTGTTGTAATTAAATATTTAAGAATTTGGCATGCTAACTGATTAATGAATTCAACAGATTAGTCCTAACATTCTGGAGTATTTGGTTTTGCCTTGTTGGAAATTATGAGAGAATTTTTGAAACTATATCAACCATGTTGGGATGTTTAAGGTAAAAGGAGAATCACCATAGTTACAAGTTTACTTTGCTGAATTTATTATGACTGCTTAAGTTCTTGGCTTGGTATATTAGTCAGCAAAATAAAATACTTTAAAAATATTAAGTAGAAAACAGGCCGGGCGCGGTGGCTCAAGCCTGTAATCCCAGCACTTTGGGAGGCCGAGACGGGCGGATCACGAGGTCAGGAGATGGAGACCATCCTGGCTAACACGGTGAAACCCCGTCTCTACTAAAAATACAAAAACTAGCTGGGCGAGGTGGCGGGCGCCTGTAGTCCCAGCTACTCGGGAGGCTGAGGCAGGAGAATGGCATAAACCCGGGAGGTGGAGCTTGCAGTGAGCTGACATCTGGCCACTGCACTCCAGTCCGGGCGACAGAGCAAGACTCCGCCTCAAAAAAAAAAAAAAAAAAATATTAAGTAGAAAACAAAGTTTAAAGTTATTTATAGAATTTTAATAAATTAAGTTTGTAAATGAGACCAAACATTAATATAAGGTCCCTTTACACATAACTGTCAATACTAATAGATTACGGATAGAAAAATAAAATTTGTAAGCTGAAATTAAAAACTTACAGTAACACATTTAAAAATTGTTAACACTAAGAAATTGAATCATGTTTGAAATCCAAAGTAAACACAAATATTGTTGTAAGTGTATACAAATGACTATCTTGAACACATACAAAAAATGCCTTCTCAGAGTCTCAATAATGTAAATAACTGTGATAACTGCAACAAATATTGTTGTAAGTGTATACACATGACTACCTTGAACACAGACATAAAAGGTCCTCTCAGAGTCCCAATAATGTAAATAACTGCAATATTGACTTAACCCCAAATTGCAGAACAACTATATTTGGGAAATGAAAAAGAATATAGCTGTATGGAAACGGAGGGTATGGTGATAAGTGGATTAATTACTCCTCTTTCAGAGTAAGAGTCAATAAAATATGTCTGAGATTAAAAAATAGAGACAACAATATAATTATATTATTTAGAAATATGGAAGAAAATAAAAGAAACAGTTTAAAGAGTTGACAGCGATTGCCTCCAGAGAGCCAGAATCAGGAGGGAAGAAGGTCAAGGCAAATTGCTGTTTTTCTAAATGCGCTTATTGAAACTAAAAAGCAAAACAAACCAAACATGAGTATATATTATTTGATTAAAAATAAATATTAAATTTAAAAAAGAAATATTGCGACAATTATTCAGTTTTGAATTATACATACATTGAAATTTTAGTATATTTTTGTTTTCCTTTAAAATCTCAAATTATTATTTTCTTGATGTTTTCATCCCCTTTTTCTATTCTCTTGTCCAGGATTTTTTCTACCTTCTCTCCTTCTGCCAACTCTAACCATTCCACCAAAGCACATGCAAGCATTTATCATCAGGGGTTAAATACAAAAAAATTCTTTGTTAAGAAAGAGTTAAACATTTGATGCATCTGGAAGTGGATATTTCCACCCATGGGGTTTCAGGATGAGATGTGCAGCCATTTGTGCAGTGGAGCCTTAAAACAATCAGAACTACATCCTCCTAGCTCAAGCTAGATTTTGACAAATTAATAGCAAATTGATTCTCATTTGTACTCAAATCAATACACTCTCAGAGATCAGCAGGCTTTATACCTTCTGCTTGGGCTACTTTCTCAAAACCCTATCCACCTGTTAATTCAAATAGAAGTTTTTGATTTTTTTTTAAACGAGTATTATTTATATCCCCATATGAACATTTTTCTAATATAATTCCTAACACATTCATTAGTTAGTCTTTTTCCTTACCATCCTTTAAAAATATTTTATACTCTGCCAAACCAAAGGGATATAATTCATTAGTCTATTATTTTTAAAGTCACTGTTAGCAAAATGAGCAGAACCATGATGTATTTACTCTCACTTATACCTGTGCCTAGAATTTCCTTCTGCTGTCTGCCTACCTGGTAAATCTGTCATTAATTTTCACAATGCAACATAAAGGTAACCTGTAAGTTTTTCTTGATTCCACCAGGGAGAACTGGCACCTCTTTTCCATGTGTTTCTACTGCTTCACCTATTCTTCTCCCATTCAGATTTTCATCCTAGCACCTGAGTGTCTGGTGAGCTTTATCAGACTCTGGGTCCCTTGAAGGTAAAGACTACACCTTAGTCATCTCCATATCTCAAACACATAGCACAGCGCATGGTACAGAGCAAATACTCAATAAAAAATTGGCGACTAAGTGAATGACAGCAACTACAATAAATTACGGGGCAGAAGACAGAGAGTCTAATGCTAGTTTCGCAGCATATTAGCTATGGAACTCTCTAAAATTCAGTTACTACTTTTATAATGTGGAATACTAATACCATTTATTTTACAGTTACAGAGTGATCATGATCAAATGAAGGAATGAATATAAAAATACCTTACAAGTTGTAAAGGAGTACACAAAGTATTGTTTCCTCACTTCAGCCATTCATTCAACAAGCACTTACTGAACACTTGTTTTGTGCTAGGCATTATTTTAGGCACTGCGATAGATCAGTGAATAAAATATAAAAATATCCCTGTCCTTGAGAAACTCAATTTTGGGATGGTTGGGGAGGGGGGAACAAACAATAATCAAATCAGTAAAATATATAGTCTATTAGATGGCGATAACTGCTATCAATAAAAATAAAGTAGAAAGGGGGAATGGAAAGTATAGGTGAAAAAATTGAAGCTGCAGGAGAGAAAGAAGAATTGCTGAAAGATTGAGCTTGAAGAATCATGAGAGAGCATGATCTAGTAGAGGAGTAAGGACAGCTCATCCTTGGCAGCAGGACAGAAGGTTGACTGTGTAAGTCTAAACACAAGAAGTTGGTTGGGGTGGTAGTATGGCCTTGTGTAAGTTTTCTTCTCAGTAAAATCAGAACAAGAATCTCAGTTGAAAGTGAGGGGAAGAGCAGCAGTGTTCGATGTTCAAATAAAACGGAAAAATAGTCTTAGAAGAGTATGGGCAAATGGAGGAGACAACTATGGGTTTTTTCCAGCTGGGATGTTTATTTTACACAATTTTTAATGATTTGATTATTATATGATATATTCATGTATCAAAACATCATATTGTACTCCATACATGTGTACAATTATTATGTATCAATAAAGAAACAAGCAAACAATAAAAAGAATTATGGTTTAATAGCCAGGCAGTATTAAGGAACCACTTAGAGATTATGGATTTAAGGTATTACCAGTTACCATGGTTGTGTTTTTCTTCACCATTGATTGACTCTGCAGGTGAAAGTATGGTAGAGGCAAAAGTTTGGATTTAACTGGATTTTGACTTAGATAAGGGAGTAGAATCCAGTGGGAAGCAAGAGGTTTGAGGCCATCTGCAAGGGACAGTGGCTCGTCATGGGCTAGACATCACTTTTCATCTTGGATCTATGTAAATAACATGTTTAGCACAATGTAATAAATACAGAATTTCAGAAAGAATAAAGTATTTTCAAATCATTTTTGCAACCAAATTCCAGAAAGAATAAAACATTTTCAAATCATTTTTGCAACCAAATTCCTTAGTCCTGTTCTATCATTTGAGATATGAAATTGCTTCTAATAAATAAAAC
The DNA here is from genome assembly GCF_002776525.5 of Piliocolobus tephrosceles. NCBI lineage: Eukaryota > Metazoa > Chordata > Mammalia > Primates > Cercopithecidae > Piliocolobus > Piliocolobus tephrosceles. Next base: position 47,863,179 of record NC_045451.1, on the reverse strand, counting down.
GAAATGAAAGACCAATACAGTGAAACTAAGACTGCATTCATTAATTCCACAAAGGTTTATGAATTATCTATTGTTATGTGACAGGCACCATGGTAAGTCTACTGGTACAATGGGGAGCAAATAGTTGGCACAGTTTTTTTTTTTTTTTTTTCATGAATGTTACAACCAGTGAAGACATACAACTTAACCAAATAATTATACAAATTAATTTCAAGCTGAAATAAGGGCTACCAAGGAAAAGAGTACCATCTTATTACCTCAGTTAAAACAAAAAATGTAATTTAAAACTGAGGACAGGAAAGGACAGTTGTTTGTTTCAGTTGAGTATACCTACTGTCACAGAAATGTTTACCAAATGGAATGTTATACTGAGCAAAATGTTCAATAGAGTATAAAGTGGGGTTAAAAGTCTCCTAAAGAAGTGATTCTTGTTCCAAGATCTACATTAGAAGGAGTTAATCAATAAAGAGATGGGAAGAGAAAGGAGGAGAACATTTCAGGCAAAGTTTTCTAGATGAATGTAACATCTCCTTCAATGGTCTTATAAGATGTCATTCTACCCCACTCTTCCACATTGCTAGCAATGTCTCATAGGCTGCATTATCCAAAGCAGTAAGTGTCACTAAAAGCCTGGCACATTGTCTTCTTTATGAGGATGGTGGGATTTTTTTTTTTTTTAAGTTCTTAAAAGCAACATTGTTTTGTGGGTAAGAGCGTAGCCAAAGCTAGACTACCTGGATTCAAATCTCAGATTGGTATTTATTTGTAATAAAGGGATCTTATCAATAAATCATTGCTAATGGCTTAATAGAAATGTGGGATCTTGGGAACACCAGTTAGCCTTATGTGACTTAATTTCTTCATTTGTAAAATGATTATAAACATAGAACCCATTTCATTGGGCAGATTAAGTCAGTTAAAGTACACAAAGGCACTTAAAATAGTGCTAAGTATATCAGAGATACAGTAAGCACAATAGGAGTATTAGCTATTTTAGAAATAGTTTTCCTTCTGCTAAGAATTTAATCTGGTTTTACCTTATATATGCTATGAATTATGAATTATGTTACAGATCAGATGTAAACTAATGTATGTATCTTCCTTTGGATTTGATGATAGAGAGCTTGGAACCAGTTTGTTTTGACCCATTGGTATAACTGTGTGCACCCATATTTTGACTAATATTTAAATTTTGTTTGTTTCAGTTGAGTATACCTACTGTCACAGAAATATTTACCAAATGGAATGTTATACTGAGCAAATTGTTCAATAGAGTATAAAGTGGGGTTAATCTTGCTACAACAAGGTAACAGAGTCCAAAGAAAAATTAAGCTGGTACTAAAAGGAAGGTGTTTAAAGAGCACGTAAGACCTATGTCCCATTATTTATAGAATAAGGCCTAAGCAATAAACATTTCTATTTAAGCAATGGCTGTGCTTAAGGACAATCAAGTGTTCTAACCATGATTGCTTTAATAAAAATGGAAGATAGAGTTACAATGGGGCAGTGATTGTTATATAATTATTGGTTACATAATTAGTCTTCTTTTGATTCTTTTAATCCCCTCAGAAATGCCACCAAAAATTATAGCATTTGAAAGTAAGATTTAGACCCAGAGTTTCAGAACTACTGATGTGGAAGTCATAGGAGGTGTACAGGACCTCATTCATGTGCATTCTTGAGTTGATTAAATGTTCATATCCATTTTATATCTCTATCAGCTTATTTCTTTGTCATATCCTTTTCACTTAGTTTCAGTTTGTGTCATTTTGCTATTTTTTCTTTTTAAATAAATTATCTGGTAGTAGGCGTAATAATGATCCCCAAAGATGTTTACCTCCTAAACACTGTAAACTGTGAATATGTTATGTTCTATGGAAAGGAGGCATTAAAGTTGTAGACAGAATTAAGATTGCTAATTAGCTTGCCTTGAGCTGGAGAGAATATCCTGCATTACCCAGGTAGACCCAGTGCAATTACAAGGGACCTTGCAACTGAAAGATGGAGGCAGGAGAGTCAGAGTCAGACTGATGGATCAATTGATGTGAAAACCCAGCTCATCATTGCTGGCTTTGAGGATGGAGGAAGGGGACTGTGAATTAAAGGAATCTTGACAACCCTCAGAAACTAGAAAAGGAAATGGATTCACCTCTATCGCCTCCAGAGGAACATAATCCTGCTGACACTTTGATTTTAGTCCAGTGAAATTCATTTTTAACTTCTAAACTCCAGAGCTGTAAAATAATAAATTTATGTTTTTTAAGCCATGAAATTTTTGGTAATTTGTTACAGAAACAATAGGAGACTAATGAAATCTTAGAACTTTTTTGAAACATAGTGATTCTAAAATTTAAAAAGTTTTATTAAAATATGGTCACCCACTTAAAAAAATACTAATGACATATGCCCATGTTCAAACATTAACTCAGAGTAGGCAATTTTTTAAAAAAATATACAACACTTTTAAAATTCTTAGTTGCTATAAAGCTGAAGTTTTAGCCATTGGTTTACTTATTTGGGGGACAATTGATTATCCTGCAGATATGCCTAATGCCCCATCCAGCTATTCAGATTTTCACTTTCCACTATTCAAAATAGCAATGATCTCTGACTTGGAACACACAAAAGAAGCATATTTTGCTTTCATCGCTTTGGCAAATTACCCTGTTTCTGAGTGTCTGAAGAACTCACTGTTGTTTCCTTCACTATTAACAGACACTTGCTCACTGCCTTTAACACATTCTGTCGTCTGCACACTTGTCATTCATTATTTCAAGAAAAAAAGAGGAGGGGAAAATAATTATGGAAATAGTCAGCCTAAGAAAGTTTTTCTTAGGTTTTCTTCCAGAATTTTTACGGTTTCAGGTCTTAGATTTAGGTCTTTATTCCATCTTGAGTTAATTTTTGTACTTGGTGAGAGACAGAAATCCAGTTTCATTCTTCTGCATGTGGCTACCTAACTTTCCCAGCACCATTTATTGTATAGGGTGTCATTTCCCCATTTTATGTCTTTGTTTACTTTGTTGAAGATCAGTTGGCTGTAAATTTTTGGCTTAATGTCTGGGTTGTCTATTCCGTTCCATTGGTCTATGTTTCTACTTTTATACCAGTACTATGCTGTTTTGGTTACTATAGCCTTGTAGTATAATGTGAAGTTGGGTAATGTGATGCCTCCAAATTTGTTTTATTTGCTTAGAACTGCTTTGGCTGTTCAAGCTCTTTTATGGTTCCACATGAAATTTAGAATTGTTTCTTTCCTAATCCAGTGAAAAATGACATTGGTATGTTGATAAGAATTTTACTGAATCTGTAAATTGCCTTGGGCAATACAGTCATTTTCTCAATATTTATGAGTAAGACATCAAAAGCAAATGCAACAAAAAGCAAAAGTACATAAATGGGACCTAATTAAACTGTTACTAAAAAGCTTCTGCACAGAAAAAGAAATAAGCATCCATGTAACCAAAAAGTGCTTGTACCCATAATGCTATTGAAATAAACAAATAAATAAAATAGAAAATAAAAAAGGAAATAAGCAGTAAAAGATAAATCAGGAGATTTGACCTTCAAATTGATACACTTTCAAAAATGTTTTTATTCAGGGAAGGTAAAGGCTGTGCATAGACATTTGCTCGGAGCCTATGTTCTGGCACAGTTCTCAAATGTGGGTGGTGTTGGCGCTTTTGTGCCAAACTTATTCTCTAGGAAACAGAGATCCTCTGATTTGAGAAGCCCTGAGCTGGCATATTCCATTGGCTTTAAATTCAGCATAAAAACTCAGAAAGAAAATTGTTAAAAGGACACCTCTATGGAAAACACTGGGACCAAACTCATGGGGTAGAACAATGTGTTTGAGCTGAGTCACTGGTAAGATACATATCCCCCTGGATCTCTCAAAAACTTTCAGGCATCAGGTAAGAGAGACAAGGTTTGCCATCAAGTGTAAGGTCTGCTTAATATTATTTGCCATATTGAAGACAGATACTGGAGACATTTCTCTCTAATTTCAAGGATATTTTATAAAGGAAAGAAAAGAAAAACACAGTAGGGCATTGTTCTTTGCATACCCTCACACGCACAAATTAATGCTGATCACATGCCTACATCTACAAAGCAATCGGGCCAAAAATAAAATTGGACAGATTGCAAAAATACAGAGAAAATCACAACCTCTTCAATCAGGATTTCAGAAACCAGTAATATGATTAACATTTTTCACATAACTCCTTTCATGAAACATCATGTTGAGATAAACATGTAACCTTTCTTCAGAGTTTGTTCATGTGTGGTGTACTGGCAGATATTTACAGGCACCCAATATACACAGTCTCCATGATGAACACTGAGACTTCAAAGTCACAGGTATGTGGTACTGGATCTTGTGGGCCTAACCAAGGGACAAGTTAGACAAATATTATATCATGAAGAGATGTCTTTTTAAAGAAATATGCACGGAAATCTGCTACTGAAGCAGAGAAACAGATACTTATATCATGAGGGGCAGACATGTGTTATTCTTTTCAGCTGCTCAGCATCTATCTGTTTGAGTTGCCCCAAAAGCTGACACTGAGAAAAATATTCCAATGCAAGGTAATTATTTGAGAAGTAAAAAAAACATTGCCAGGAGAGGGGAATTGGCTTAGGGAAGGGTTGACAGCCAATTAAGAGTGTGTTATCAAGCCAGCTGACACAGTGAGAGATTAGAATTTAACCTCACTTGAGAATTCTGGGAAATGGTCTAAAACACATATCTCATAGTTATCCCACCCAAAGAGAGAGGGGAGAGGGAGCTCCCATCAGTCATTGGCTGGAGACTTCTTCTAGGGTGCTTAGTTCTCCCAGTGCATCTGGGTCAGCCCTGTGACCGAGCCGAGTTTCTTCACTGCCTTTCAAAATAGCCTTCAAGCAAAGACTCTGGAAGTTGGATGTTATAGTCATCCAGAGCCCGACAAAGTGGTAAGGTTAAAATAAGAGCAAGCCACCAACAGTTTCACCTTCAGCCTCTGAACTACTTCTTAGGCTTAGACAATTTCTAATTGTATAACCCTTAGTAGAAAAAAGAGATACCTAACACTATAGAAACAAAATGTGAGATGTATGCTTTCTCAGCCTCCCTTGCAGCTAGGGCACAGGCATATGAACTAGGTTCCACCAATCAGACACACCTGATTGATTTAAGCAGGAGGCTCAGCAAAACTCTCTCCTTCCATCAGAGGTGATAGCTAATTTATCTATTAAATATTTATTTATCTTTAGCTATCAAAATTCAGTATATCAACAGATGGCTTTTTCCAGCTTTCTTCTGTCTCTAGCTTTTGCTGCTTTCTGCTGCTTTCTGAAACCATGTAAAATGTGCTTCACTCTTCCCCATAAATGTACGCACACATGGTTGGCTACAAAACTTGCAGAGCCTAGTGAAAATTAAAATGCAGTGCTTTTGTTTAAAAAAAAAAATAGGAAGTGGCCTTAAAAGTACATGTACAGCGTTTTTCCTGTCTTCCATGATCTCCCTCTCTCCATTTGTCACGCTGGTTTTTTTCTATTTAATGTAATTCTAAGTACTGCATAGTACAGTTAAAATGTTAAATTTCTAGTGTAAGTTTTGCCATTCATGTTTACATTGTGCAATGCCAGTCATAAATGCAAATATCAGCACATTTAATTTTTATGTGTCGTCACCAAAATCATAAAAGTCATGTTTTGTAGTTCATCCCCAGAAAGTGCCTTAAGCTATTCAAGATAGACAAATACAACCCAGAAAAGTTGAAAAGAAGAGCAGATCCCTCCAGTCACATCCTGACAGCCTGTGAGTAAAGACACTGACAGGTACCCAGGGAGCTCCTGCATCACGTGGGGCATTTGCGCTGGCTACTGCCTTATGACAGCCAGGATCCCCTTTGCACCAGCCCCACCGATGCACCACAGGGGTGGGGGCTGGAAAATGTAGACAGCAGATGGGTGAAACCTAAGGATCTTTAAACCTCCATGCCAGGAAGAAGTAAATACCTGCACAGTGGAGGGTCAAAGATGAGCTATCATATGGCCTCTGTCTAGCCACTCACCAAACACTCTGTGATACTGCCAGCTAGCATGGGGACAGCTGTCACCATTCCCAGCCCTAAGATGCAGCAGGACCTCTACACCCAACCCTGACCCTTCTCATGCCTCATCCAGGTTCCTTCCATGGGCGGAGGCTATAGCAGCTGCAGATGGGGAGAAGGGACATGAAGGCCAGGTGGACCCGAAAGGCCAGAGGATTGGGAAGAGGATAGCAGAAAGCTTCTCCCATGGAAGCAGGAGGTAGCAGGGTGAGGGATAGCTCCAGTACATGTTTCATTATCTGATCAGACCTCACAAAACATAAATTAAATATGGAGTTGTTAAGAATCTCAAGATAGCATTGGAAGGGCATTAAACCCCAAGTGTGGGGCCCCTCCTAGCATAAACCACCATGTGACTGTACTGGACACACAACCCTACGGTGGGCTTAGTATATACATACACAACCCCCTTGACCACAGGCAAAGTTCCTTTACAAAATTGATACATAACAGTTGTACACACCTATGGGGTACATGTGCTATTTTGGTACATGCACACAATGTGATATGGGCAAATCAGGGTAATTAGGAAATGCATCATCTCAAGCATTCATCATTTCTTTGTGCTAGGAATATTCAAGAAGAGACTACGCTGACCAGCTGTTGTCTCCTAGCCCATTCACATCTCAACTCCTATTGGGCTTCCATCACCAAAATCAGGAGTGACTTAGGCTTCATGGGACCTAAAGCTTACAGTTTTGAGGCCTGCTCAAAGAAATGAATTACAAATTAGGAATGTGAAGGGGAATGTGCATTCGAGTGATCCTGATGCTTAAACTCCATTACCTTCACAATAAATCCTCCTCTGCCCACATCTTGTCTCCAACTGCTCCTCTACTTTCCCTCCATATATGTGACAGATATGCAGAACTGGCTATTCTAACAGATGAATTTCAGTCTGAATCTGACTTGATTTCTCTCCTGTAATTGGTGTGGATAATATTGATCATTCCCTCCTTGAAATCATCTATGTTGCCTTCTAAGATATCATCTATTTTGATTCATTCATGTCAGCATCTTTCATTTGCTTTCTCTTTTCTATCCCTTCTACCTGTGGTACCTGAATAATTTTTAGTACACAGATTTAATTTAAGGGAAGATATTGGTTAAAGCCATGATGATATAGTATGTAAAGAACTACTTCATAAATTGTAGAACATCATATAAATATGAAATATTATTATTACTAGGTGATTGATTGTATAATTTGTTCAGCAAAGACTTTATCTTGATTTTCCAAATGATCTTTTTATGTACTAAAAGAAATATGTATGTAAGGAATTCATGCAAGCTGTATAAATGACTTTATGATTTATACAGTCTTGTTATGTGTTTTACATATTTTGCATTACCCATTACAAAATAAATAATACTGAAAAATTAAGGGACTGACATTTATTGTGTGTATATCTCTGTTTCTCCAGTTATGAGAGAAATTTTTATTTTTATGCAAATTAGTTGCATGAAACTCAAGCAAATGTGCCTAAATGTGACAGATATATTTCTTCAACCAAAAGTTAATCTGTCCAAAAGAAAAACTAACCAAAAGACAAGATTTCTTCCTCCTTATCTGAGTTTGTTCATTTATGCCCCTCAAAATAATGATTTCATTTGGCTATAAATAATTTTTCTGCTGAATTTCTTGGAGTAGTTTTGTCTCTGCACTGATCAGGATCAATTTTTCTGAAAGCAGAGATAACTTACAAATTGTTATTACCTCCTTGCCTCAAAGTTAGTCACAGTTTCAAAGGCTGCCTTCACCATAAAAAATAAAATCTATTTTGGTTTATGAATTACTTCATATGGGGCAATAATACTCATAAAATAATGAATATATGCCTTACAGCTAAAATATTAATTACCAAAAGAAAAATAATAGATTCCTATTTATAATGGTGATTTTTCTCTGAAGAGTAGAATCAGCATTCATGATTTTACTATTTGGGAATACAATTATTTTAATTGAGAAAGCTGGTTTTTGTGGCAAAACATTCTTTTTAAAATTATTGTTAACCTTCTGAAGAGTGGAAAAGAAAGTTTTTGTGGCAGAATATTTGTTTAATTGCCATTAAACCCATTGCTGTCTTCATTACAAGTTTTGTTCAGATTTTGGTGGTTTTCTTTTTTTTAACCTCAAAGGGAAAAATATCGATTGTCGTCCTATAACAGTAAGTTTTACAGATATATATGGCTTCAATGCTGATCTTGTTCATCGCTTTCCCACAAAGTAATAAATCACCTTTCCTATGGTTACTTCCTTAATAAATTCAATGGGTTTGGAAGGTATCACAGAATTACAACAACTAGAATTTAACATTGGTAGCTATTGATTTTTTGTCTTAGTCAGTTTAGGATGCTATAATGCCATAGAATGGCTGGCTTATAAACAACAGAAATGTATTTCTCATAGTTTTGAAGGCTGGAAATATGAGAACAGGGTGCCATCATGTCCAATTCTGTTGAGGGACCTTTTCTAAGTTTCCAACTGCCATTGTCAAATTGTCTCCTCACGTGGTGGAAACAGCCCCCAGAGAGCTCTCTGAACTCCCTTTCATAAAGGCACTAATCCCATCCATAAGCGATCCACTCTTAGGACCTAATTACATCTTGAAGGCTCCATTTCTAATGCCATCACAATGTGGGGTAGGAGTTCAACATATTCGTTTTGGGAGGACCCAAACATTCAGTCTATAACAGATTTTATAATTTGTTTCTGGACTTCTTTGACAAGCTTATTTTGGGTAAAGGCACCATGACAACTATATTGTACTGGATTCTGACAAAATTCAGATTTTCAGGCACTATTAATTCAACAAGTGTAAATCTGGTACTGTTTGATGGGCACAGACATCTTAGAAAACCTGCCTAGACATTACTTTTTTTCCCATAAGGCAGAGATAATCTACAGATTCTGACCAGAATAATTATGCACATTTGTGGATCTTCCACTGTAAAGCTAACAGCAGAAATGAGATCAGACGTACCTGTAGCTGTTATTAAGAGTCATAGCTCAAGAGGACTGTATGCAGTCCCTATCTTTCATGAGTTACAGAATACTATCTGACATCCACTTTTAAAATTAATTTTTATTTCTATTCCTGGGGTACAAGTGCAGGATGCCGCACACATATTTTTACAAACAAACTTTTATGTGACTTTTATGTGACAATCTTCCTGACAGGCTACAAAATTCCACACATAATTACATATATTATACTCCAAATTACATGTTGAGAAACAAACATCTTCATTAAAAAGTTACACAGAGGCTAAGTGTGGTGGTTTATGCCTACCATCCCAGCTACTAGGGAGACTGGGGCAGGAGGATCACTTAAGTACAGGAGTTCGAGATCGGCCTGGGCAACATAGTGAAACCCCATCTCTAAAAATATTTAAGAAGTAGCTGGGTGTAGTATTGCATGCCTATAGTCCTAGTTACTCAGGAGGCTGAGACTGGAAGATTGCTTGAGCCCAGGAGTTTGAGATTACAGTGGGCTATGATCATGCACTGCACCCTACGTGACAGAGTAAGACCTTGTCTCTAAAAATAAATAAATAAAAGTTACACAAAAAGTCTCTGGACCTTTGTCTCCCCCATCAACTTCACTTTGTAATTAACTCAATGCATTATATAGGAAATGACTTTTCCAGCTTGGTGCTATGAAAATTTAACTCTAGACCCAAGCAATTGAATTTATTGTTTTATTTCTGTTACCTATTTAAGTTTCAAAAACTGTAAGTTTGTGTTGTTGTTGTTTGTTTTGCTTGCATTTTTCTGCACACTTTAATGTTACTGCAATAATGACCAATCTCCCATCTCTAGCCTTCACACTAATCTTCACATGTTAAAATTTTTGTTGCATTTGGAATGGTGGATATGATTTCTTTCTTTCTTGTTTCAACTTCCCAATCCATCATTAGTAAGCCTTCACATAAAGAGAAGCCCTACTTCCTGTAAAATGCATACGAAATATGGGCAACTTTGCCCCTGGTAGTGTAGATAGATAGATACATAGATAGAAAGACAGATTAGATAGATAGATAGATAGATAGATAGATAGATAGATAGATAGATAGATAGATAGATAGATAGAGATACAGAGACAACATATACATTTATATGCTCCTGACTTACACTCAAGTGATGTCTAAAATGAGGTGGTCCTAATCTTTTCTGTGGTTTATCTGTGCTTCTAACTCTCACTATCCAAAATTAGGGGATGGTAGTAAATTTGTTACAGATCCTTTGCTATCTCTGTTTCTATACCCCTTAATTAAAAATAAAATTTGTGATCTTGCTTTTTGTGTAAAACTATTTCTCTCTACACTATATGTAAAGGAGGTTTCTCAGAATCTATAAAGTTTGGAAGGCATCATGCTCTGGGTTAAGTTCTGATGTAACTTTTCATGCTTTATATTTTCATTCCTTCATTTACTATAATTAGTTTTAGGATAACATAATTGATAGAAGTCCTTCTATAATATTTTAATATTGTGTTTACAAAAGAGAAGATGGAATATTACTCACAATTTAAGTTTTTCATGAAATACAAATTGCAAGAAAAGACATAAGAGCTACACATTGTTTAATTTGTAGAACTGAACTTTTGCGTTTATTTTAACTTCCAAATAAATTTTTTCTTGCAGTTTAAAAGAAATGTGTATTTTAATGTACATTGTAGTACATTTTATTTTAGATACCAATCATCCAGTCACTAATTTTATTTCTCATTTGGATTCTTTTTTATTACTATCCAAAATGCCTCTTTTACTCTCACAAATAAGATATAATAAATGAGAAATCGCATGATTCTGTCCAGCTCTGTAATGTTAATGGAGCAAAAATATTTTAGTTTAGATATTTTAAAACATAACTTTTTGTTAATAATTGGATTAATCCATAAAAACTGTATGATTCTTCAATGAGATACACAGTATACAGCACTACACAAATATTAGTTACATTACACTTTTTGCATTCATTTTCTATATTAATAATAAAATAGATTAATTCTATCTTTTCCAATTTAACTATATTAGGCATTAGATATTTTTATTTTAGAAATAGCAATAATTAATAGAAATAAATGTTGATTAAAGTCCTACCAAGTAATTCTATGCTATTCGGTACTTGTAGTCAGCTTTGAAACTGATTTTTTATATTGGTTATTGGCAAAAATCACTAGTGATATGTTTAAGAATTGTTTAACTCAATGCCAGATTCTAAGTGAATTAGTTCTTCTTCTAATTTTCCCATTACTATAATAATCAAATAGACTAGTTTTACAATATCTGATCCTCCAAAGAGGCAAATAAGAGCCCAGTGATGGTCCATCTTCTCATACTTTGTTCTCCTCTATCATGGCCTACCCGCTCAAGGCTTTTCACGTTGCCGTGGTGGGTAGAGGGTCTTTCTGCCTTGGACAGACTAAACAGACTCTGGTGACAGTCTTACTATTAAATACAGGCCACTTCTTAGGCCCAGATCCAATCTTAATACTTGGTTACTCTCCCTGTTAAAAGGTCCCAGATACTCATTTAGTTTAATTTCTCTCTACAGTTGGTTCAGACACACAATATCGCCCAACTCCAGTGGGCACCATTCGCAGTTTTAGTTCGCAGCTCAGAAACCCATAAAGTTGCCAGCACCCACTCTACATATTGAAATGTTTTTTCTCATGAGATGACTATCTACAAAGTAGAGCTTAGTCTTCCCAGCTGTCCTTTTCCTTGGGGACTCCGTAAACCAAAAATGTTTGGTGGTTTTAGGTATCAAGGAGCCAGAAATTCAAAAATAGATCAGACATAATCCATACCCCCAAATGAATGGTGGAGACACACAAATAAATAAATAGTGGCAAGATAGCATGAAAATTATTATGGTAGAAGTATCTACAAGAAAATTTGAAAACATACAAGAAGATGTGATAAACATGTCCTCAGTTTGAGTGAAATAATCAGAGAACATCCCTGGAGATGACACTAATGCTCAACTTCTCTTTAAGCCCCACTTAGGGAGGAGCTCTCCAGTCTAAACAACAGGGCCATATCAGACAAAGGAAACATGTGTCTGAAACCTCATGTCATGTTCAGAGGTCTTAGAATGTTTTAGAGCAAAGGTCAACAAAGTACAGCCCACAAGGCAAATCTAGCTCTCCACCTGTTTTTACACAGCTTATGAACTAAGAACGCTTTTTGTATTTTTTAATGGTTAAAGGAAAAATGAAAAGAATAATAATATTTCATGGCACATGAACATTTTATGAAATTCAAATTTTAATGTTCATAAAGATATATGGGAATACAGCAATGCCCTTTTTTTTTTTTCTGTATTGTCCAAGGCTGCTTTTTTGCTACAACGGCAAACATCTTTGTGGCAAAGACTCTGTGGCCACAAAACTTAAAATATTTATTATCTGGTCCTTTACAAAAAATGTTCCAAGTCTTGGTTTAGCAGGACCAGAAGAGAGAGCCTTGGGCTGGGGGGATGGCGTGACATAAAGTAAACAAAGAAGAAATAACAAGGGATTTCCTTTCCTAATGCCAGATAGACTGTAGGTGAGGGAGCTATTGAAATAGGAAAGTTCTAAATCGTGTAGCAATATATTGGGTTTAAAGTTTTCGTAGCTTGAAGGAGCAAAGCTAGAAAGAAAGAGAATTGTTTAATGATCAGTGCTATGCTTCCAGTAAATAATGGTGAAGGTCTGAACTGGAACAGTAACAGTGGGACTGAAGGGGGAATGGTTGGAAGACAGAATTAATAAAACATGATGCAAAAAAGGGAAGACAGTAGATTCTGATTTGATGTCAGGATTACTGGTGGTGCCATTAGCCAAGGCAAGTGATAATGCTATCATTTAGAATGGATGGAGACAGAGAGAAAGAGACAGATGGAGAAAGAGAGAGAGACAGAGACACACAGAGAGAGACAGAGAGAGAGAAGATATATCCCAGACTTCATCCTGGGGCAGGAATAAATTATATATAAAACAAATACCACCCTGGGTGTTCTTCATTAAATTATAAGATCTTTCTTGGATCTTATAGTTTCTATTCCTCTACAAGATCCCAGAGGGGTTCTTACAAGAACTACAAGATTCTTGAACAATACAGACAAACTGAGAATTGCAATTAATTGATAAAAACTAAAATGAAGGCACATAAAATGCCAAAAAAAAGATGTATGGGAGATATCAAATGAGGCTGGGGGTGGGAGATTGCAGAGGTTCTTTCTAAGTGTGGGAAAGGTATCGCCAGGGGAATACTTCAGGTAATTTAAATAGCATGTGCAGAAAGCCAACATATTCTACAAATAAAAGATATTCAATATACTTGGAGCTTATAGTATGAGATGATAAATAGTGAGGTAAAGATGGAAAGTCCATTGGATTCCTAAAACACAGATTTGTTTATCAATAACATAAAAACCCTAGAAGAAAACCTAGGTAGTACCATTCAGGACATAGGCATGGGCAAGGACTTCATGTCTAAAACACCAGAAGCAACGGCAGCAAAAGCCAAAATTGACAAATGGGATCTAATTAAACTCAAGAGCTTCTGCACAGCAAAAGAAACTACCATCAGAGTGAACAGGCAACCTACAGAATGGGAGAAAATTTTTGCAATCTACTCATCTGACAAAGGGCTAATTTCCAGAATCTACAAAGAACTCAAATATACAAGAAAAAAAAACCCCATCCAAAAGTGGGGAAAGGATATGAACAGACATTTCTCAAAAGAAGACATTCATACAGCCAACAGACACATGAAAAAATGCTCATCATCACTGGCCATCAGAGAAATGCAAATCAAAACCACAATGAGATACCATCTCACAGCAGTTAGAATGGCCATCATTAAAAAATCAGGAAACAACGGGTGTTGGAGAGGATGTGGAGAAATAGGAACACTTTTACACTGTTGGTGGGATTGTAAACTAGTTCAACCATTATGGAAAACAGTATGGCAATTCCTCAAAGTTCTAGAACTAGATGTACCATATGACCCAGCCATCCCACTACTGGGTATATACCCAAAGGATTATAAATTATGCTGCTACAAAGACACATGCACACGTATGTTTATTGCGGCACTATTCACAATAGCAAAGACTTGGAATCAACCCAAATGTCCATCAGTGACAGACTGGATTAAGAAAATGTGGCACATATACACCATGGAATACTATGCAGCCATAAAAAACGATGAGTTTGCATCCTTTGTAGGGACATGGATGCAGCTGGAAACCATCATTCTTAGCAAACTATCACAAGAAGAGAAAACCAAACACTGCATGTTCTCACTCATAGGTGGGAACTGAACAATGAGCTCACTTGGACTCGGGAAGGGGAACATCACACACTGGGGCCTATCATGGGGAGGGGGGAGGGGGGAGGGATTGCATTGGGGAGTTATACCTGATATAAATGATGAATTGATGGGTGCTGACGAGTTGATGGGTGCAGCACACCAACATGGCACAAGTATACATATGTAACAAACCTGCACGTTATGCACATGTACCCTAGAACTTAAAGTATAATAAAAATAAATAAATCAAAAATAAAAAAAAAATTAAAAAAAAGAGTTCTTTATGAAGAAAGGACCTCATGAAGGAGACAAAGGCACCACCAGCGGACTGAAGGGAAGTGTGGCGCCACAGTGTGGCATGGCAGTCTCTCTAGGGACTTTTTGCTATCATCTTCCCACTGGAATTTTAACAAGCTCAGAATCTCACATTAAACAAAATCTCCCTTCACGGTAACAGCCGACATGAATAGAGTGTGAACCTGGGGTCAATCCACGTAATCCTCACAACTCCATGAGATAGGCTGTATCACTACACACACACACACACACACACACACACACACACATTCCCTTTTGGTTTTTTAATTTTTTATTGATACATAATAATTTCACATATTTATAAAATTCCCTTTTTAAATAAGCAGAAACTGAGCCATAGAAAGGCTGAGAAACATGCTTTAGATCATGCAGCTAGTAAGATTCAGAACCCAGGCTGTGTTACTCCAGAGTTTGTACTTTCTGACAACTACACTGACCTGCCTCAGCTTCATGGCCCTCTCTGGCTTGTTCCCTATTTTTCTCTACCACTTCATAGTCAAAGGTGGTATTACTACTAAATCCAGGGGAAAATTTCCATTTGTGTCTTCATTATTCTTTCCTCTGCTTCAGAAATCATTTTTTTTTTTTTTTTTGCTCTGCATCCTTTTCCTTCCCACCTTTTATTTTTTCTGCCACACTCCACACAACACATACACACAGTCTCAGTAGGTGATCACAACCACTGACAAGGTTTTCATCATTTACAGACATAATTACAAAGTTCTATCTCTATTCCAGAATACTCACTTTGGCTCCTATAAAGGTTTCTTTTTATACACACCACAAGGACCTCAAAAAGAAATATTTCAAAATCGAATCTCATCAGAGTCTCTTCTGTTTCCTGGGTTCCAATGAAAGGTGTAAATACAAGCAATTGCCCAAGCATGACACCAGAGATACACCTTTGAAAATATGTCCGGAGAGGTATGAAGTATCACTGAACCCTCTTGATTCCCGATTTACACTCTGAAATTCTCTTGCCTGCCTCTGTCAATCTCTTCTGATTAAGCAACATTCTCCTGTGATAGCAGGGTTTTCTAGTGTCAACTCTCCCCAATATATTCTCCTACTACATTTAAACTGATCATGCCTTTAAAATAAACCTTATTACCATACATTTCTTCCTAAATCTATCAAAATTCCTCACTAAACAACTACTAAACTCTTTAACATGGGATAAATGTCTTCCCCAGTTGACGTTTCCGCCACATCTGACCATTCCCTCCATCTATCTGTACTTCAATTTGCTTCCCTCATCAAACTCTCAGACTCTTTCCTTCATTGTCACAGAACAAGTTGCAGCTCTGTGAACAAACCTTCCTTGGAATTATGTCCATGGTGCTTATATTTGCAGGTGTAAGGTTTCTAATCACATGCTTGGAAAAATGTGTAAACTAAAAGTAAAATCCTAAGCCCTCCACCAAGTGAATGGACTTGCTCTTGGCAAATCAGACCCCAGACAAAACTTAAAAAAGGAGTTCCCATCCATAACAAGACAGGAGTTCACACACACATTTCATTATACCCCTTTCTTTTTGCAATTTAGACACAACACTTGACCAGCATTCATGTTAAAATAGAGATCTCAAGACTGACAGAATGGACTCCTTGTGGCAATAAGATACCAAATTATAAACAAGGCCTAAGATCATGCCAGGCAAGGATTAACTCATGCACTCCTACACTTAGAGAATAAATGATGTTCTTCTCTGTAGACTTTACAGAGAATTTTACTGTAGACTTTACAAACACTGTCATAAGGTTTTTCTTTTTCTCTCTTAGCTAAACAAGCACTGGTCATAAAATAAGCAATGTAAAAACAATTGCAACTCATCCAGCTCACAGATGCCAAGTAACCAAACACCTGCTTCACCAGCCTTAACTACAGCTTTGATTGAACAAAAGACTGATTTCAGTAACTTTTTACTGATAAGAAAACCACCAACCATGGATTGGTTCTAGCCAGTTTACAGAAGCTGAGCCTTTGAATGTCTTTGTATCCTGAAAAGACATTTTGACATGTAGGACCTAATTGTAATACATGTAAATGTTAAGTCTCCACCCCAAGGTGAATGTGGGTCATACATCACGTGCATGTTTGTTAACATGTATGTGCCAGCACAATCTTTATGAATATGCATAGCTCCTTCTGTAACCTGCTGAAAATGTATATTTAGCCATTCCATTCAACATAAAGCCCTTACCTCTTCTTCAAAATGCCTGTCTCTGGTCTTTGCTGGAGCTTTCCAGCCTACAGGATGGCCACTGTGCAGGCTGTAGCCTTTTTCTAAGAAATCAAGTTTCCTTTTCCAAATTCATAGATCTTGTGATTTTTAAGGTAACAAATGCAATGTTTGTAATTTCTCTCTAACAGAAATTAAGTTGGTTCATGAGTTCTGACACATCTCTGTTAGCAGAAAATATAATCTTTTCAATTCAAAAAACATGTTTAAGAACAAGTCCTATAATCTCAACTATGGCCTTCCTCTTTCTCTTGCCACTAGACAGATATGCGTCTTCCTCACATTTGGAAAGGGGCGTCCAGCCCCAATGCGGTCCTCTATTGTTGGGCTCTGCTGATAGATTTGTCTCTCCTTGTCATGGTGTTGCCCTTGGCTTTCTCTGCTGAGGACTGTTCTAAGTACTTCTCCATTTTCTCTGCATGGATGAAGTAAGGTGGTCACTGGGGCAAGGCCAGCATGAGTGGCCCCTTCTGCTAATTCATCCCCTATTTCATCTCTCATTACCAACCCACTGAATGGAGAAGGGAATCCCCCAAGAAGCACGCTGGTTCTTCCCAGATCTCTTCTGCACCCTGCTTTGGCACATTGGAACTTTTTGATCTATATTATGTCACACAGAGGATGAAAGACTTGGGATGCCACATCATCTCTTACCTTCTCTGCATTGCCCCTCTACTCTGCTGGCATTCAGGCAGGCTGCAATACTGTCTCTCCTCAGAGTTCAGATCTCCAAACCCATACAGGACTTTCATTGCCCCTCCTTTTTCAAGGTCTTCACTCTGAAGAAGAGGCCAGAGGACAACTGCAGAACTCTACACTAACCTAAATGTTCTTTTTGCCCTTAACAATGTTCTTCATGCTCCACCTCAGTTAAGAAGGATCTTAAGTCTTCTCACTATTTTTTGTCATTATACATCTTTCTGTTCCCTGTGGTTTAAGAGGTGGAATTCAATGCCCTGATTCATCCAGGTTTTACACTTGACATGTAAAGAAAAGTCCTTAGCATTCCAAAGCATTTTTCTCTCTCTCAAGTGTCTGCCTCTTGCAATTCAGAATTACTTTCAAGATACTGCCTGCTATGAACTTAGCAAAAAGTACATAATGAAACTCAAAATGAAGAAAAGAATTGACTCCATTCTTCTTGGGTTATTTTCTTCCCTTTCCCAAGCAATAAATCCAGTCTTTAAAAAAAAAAAAGAATACATTTATTTACATTAATTCAAAATGTCTAAAGCACAATGTTAGAGTCCATTAACACATAATTTTAGGATTGCCATATACACAAGCATATGAACAAATGCTAATTTGCTGGAACATAGGTTTTATAAATTATTCAGACATGTTGGCTTTCACAGCCACATACTTATGGCAACAAACCATTATGATTTTAGACTTTCAATAAGGACTTTAGTACAATGCCAGGAAATGTACAGAATGAAAAGAAAACCATAAAACAAATGTAACTTTCTTACATGGTGACACCATGAAAGGTATGGTATTACAGAGTAAATTTTATCAATATAGTCTGTCCCGTCTGGCCTGAAATGATGAAGTTAGCTGAATAATTCCTAAATATTACTTCACTTTGTGCTTTATAAATAAAAATTGCTTTATTCTTTTTTCTACATTTCTAAGAAATAAAATAGAACACTGATTCTTTTCTTTAAAATAATTAGACTTTGGTTTTAATAAGTTAGCAAAGTCCATTTTTAAGAACATTAATACATGAAGATTTCTTCCTATTTTATTTTTATTTTTTGAAGTCTGATTTTAATGTTGGAAAGGTTTCAGGGAAAAAGGAGTCACAGAGAAAGAAACACACATTTTTCAAAGTAATAATATTAATATTTCAATTTATCAATTTTTATACTCTTTCATATTGAAAATATTATTTCTCTCATACCTAACCTGGTTTATTTGAACTATTCCTTCAGTACTCAATCAAGAAAAAACTTTCTGAGGATTCACATTTGTACCTTCCCACAGCTGTACTGAAGGCAACAAGAGGCAGCCAAATTCCTATGCAGATAGGAGCAGGTCCCTGGTGAAACCCACCTCCAAGTCAAAGACAGTTTAAAGCCTGAAAGTCAAGCTGTAAGTTAAATCCTCCCACAGGATTGAGAACTTGGCTTCCTGTCTGGCACACTTACCTCTGATTGGTTCCTATCCTTCACCTGTTTTACATATACCGACCCTTTCCTAATTGGTTTTCTACACTGTCATGCCCACCTTTGAGTGGTGTCTTTAACCTTTTTTGCACACTCACAAACCAATCAGCATGCACTCGCCATTCTGAGCCCATGAAAGGACACAGACCCAGTCACAAGGAGAAACTTTCTAACCTTTGGGCACCAATCCCATGTACCCTGTCTGCCTAAAGCTGTTTTCATTATTCAATAAAATTATTCTCCACCCTCCTCACTGTTCAATGTCCAGTATATCCTCATTCTTCTTGGGCATGGTACAAGAGCTTGGGAATTGCTGATCGTGGGTACAAGCTATAACACAGGTGAGCTGGGGCATGCCAGCATGTTCGAGCCAGGCCCAGGCAGGGCACTGCTGGCTGGGGGTCCCCAGCTTGCAAAGTGAACAAGAAGAAAAATCCTACATCAGTACTAGGTGCTTTGTCATGCCTACTTGTCCCTATGGCACCTAGCACCTACCCTCGTATGACATGTATCATCCTACATTGTAATTGCTTGTTTAGCATTCTTTGTCTTCCCATCTAGAGTGCAATCTCCTTGAGATAGGAAGGATCTTATTTGTTGTCCTCTCTCCCATACCGGCATATTTACCAGCATAGTAGAAACTGAATAAATAGTTGCTAAATAAGTAAAAGAGTAGATGCTGGTACAACCTTATTGACAAAGGAACTGATAGCAAATAGATAAATTGTCTTACATCACATGCCAATTATAAATCCAAAATCAGAACAATAACTATAGGCTATCTGCATAATTTTACAGAAATATTGAAACACTAGAGTGGAAGCAAAAATTCACTTTTTCTTTACTTAAACATTCAGCAATAACTATACCCCAAATCAGAAGCTCGCTTATTGGCTATAAACTAGATAGTTAATTTAGACCCACAACAAATTTATTTAGTCATATAATTAAAAATTGTACTTTGGCAGAAATACAGATTCAAATTCTAGCTGTTTGACTTACATGATTTAGTAGAATTCTCTGAGCCACAATTTCTTTACCTGTGAAATTTAAAAGAAGAAAATTGTGAGGATTAAATTGGCCCTTATAAAATAAAATTAAAATGTAAAGCAATCTTTACAAATAGAAAATAAAATGAAATAAATGAAACTAAATCTGTATCTAACTGGTGGTATAACCACATATAAAAGAACCGCTCTAAGTGACCTTAAAGCAGAGTAATTTCACTGCCTGGTGGTGTATAATTTAAGGACAAAAATAACTGTAAAAACAAAAACAAAACCTTACTCTTTTTTCATTTATTATATTATTGGCAGTAGTGTTGGTAGTTGGCATGTTGGTATTGTTACTATGAAACAGTTATTTGTGAGTTGTGGAATAAAGTAATTGAGTAATTATGTGATATTCTAGTTCTATAATTCCCAGTGTGGTCTTAAATCATGATTCTTGATTTTTGGTGTAGGAGGATGAAGAAGTTTACATAAAAGATGTTAAGTTAAAAAACAACAACAACAAACTCATCAAAATTAACCCTGTAGTCCTGAATTCAAATTTGAAATGGATGTATCAATAGAATTCATATTGATACATACATATATTTATATTAATATTTATTTATACAGATTTTTTATATTTTGGGCTATATATATTTTTTACTTTATCCTCTGAAAATAATTTGAAAACAATGATGAAACCGATAGAAAGGAGCCCCTTATTATGACGCAGGTTGTGGTCTCTAAATGCTACTTTCCACTAAAAGGAAACAAAGATCCTTAGAGAAATGGCGGATTCCAGATCTAGGGTTAGCAATGTATAACTCTGAAACATCTTGTTATACCAGATAGCAAGGAAGTTCTCAATGACTGCTAACGTGATTTAAACTGGTACACAGTGGCCACAAATGGGTTACTTTTAACTTTGGTAATAATTACCATAGATTGAGAAATCAACTATGATTAAGTCCATAAGTTCATAATAGCAGTAAAAAAATCTAATTAGTCACCTTCTAGATTATTTTGTAATAACACTTAGCTTAAAACACATTATACATCTATACAAAAATAGTTTCTACCTTTATGTCCTTATTCTATAAGCTTTTTCTGTTTTTAATTTTAAATTTAAAAAAATAAACTATTTTTGTTAAAAGCTAAGACATAACACACACATTAGCCCAGGCCTACACAGGATCATCAATATCACTGTCTTCCACCTCCACATTTTGGTCCCTGTAGAAGTTCTTAAGGGGCAATATCACACATGGAGCTTCATCTCCTATGATAGCAATGCCTTCTTCTGGAATACCTTCTGAAGGGCCTGCCTGAGGCTGTTTTACAGCTAATTTTTTAATTTTATAAGTAGAAGGAGTACACTATAAACAGTGATAAAAGGTACATTATAGTACATACATAAGCCAGTAACATAGTCATTTATTATCATTATCAAGTATCACGTAGTGTACATAATTGTATGTGCTAGACTTTTATATGGCTGGCAGTGAGGTTAGTTTGTTTACACCAGCATCACTACAAACACATGAGTAATGCATTGCACTAGGACATTAGGACAGGTATGGTACCACTGAGATATAGAAATTTCTCAGCTCCATTATACTCTTATGAGACCCCCACTGTATAGGCAATCCATTCTTAACTGATACATTACTATGCCACACAAGAATGTAATAGGTAAAGAGAACAAAAGAAACTTAATAAAAGTATCCCAAATAATAAATGACCAGAAAAAATGGTAGTTAAGAATACCATTTTTATATAATCCCTAAGAACTAACGGATTTAGACAATGAGTAACTACCAATGGTTGCTGACATCACCAAATGAGAAACAGCCAGACCTTCAACACCTCCTGATGGAAGAATTTACTGTCTTGCCAAGGCAATCATACCTGAATCTGATCAAGCCTTTGCAGCTAATTTTGATTGACAGAAAATACATAACACAGAGCAACATGATGAGCAGTTTCACAAGGATATAATCTGCACAATCCAAACTGTGGGGAAGTCCAGAGAAGCATTACCAATCAGAAAATATGACTTACTAAATCCTGACTCAAACAATTGGAGAAAAAATATATAAACTGTTATGATGGCTTAAAAAAAGATAAAAAATACATAAACTATTATGATGGCTATGAATAATTAATGAGTTAAGTCAAAGAGTCAAAAATGTTGAAAATTTTGTTTTCTTCTATTATAAAATATATGCCTAAGGAAAACATAATTTTGATGAGACTAGTAATTAGCATGGTCAGTATGAAACATGTGACCACAGCAATAGCTTTTTCTCTTATATGGCCTATGGAAGCTTTTATTAGTTATGATAATTTGTGTTTTTAATCTCTTCAGTTAATTTATCCAGAGGCAGTGGAATCTGAGCAGCCAAGAAGGCATAAATAAATACAACATCCTGCATGAATTCAAAAACATTAAAAAGCAACTCTATTCTTTGAATTTTAAAATTAAATAGGTCAAAGTGCTTAAAGAAAACTACAAAACTTTTATTTTCCTTTTTGATCACTGACCTTTCTTACCACATGTACAAATTACAAATTTTAGTGAGTAAATCTATTGTCTCTAAAAATAGGAATATTAAACTCAGATTTACAGCATTCATTTCACATGAAAACACTATTCCAGAGTGCTGACTGTCTTCTTGGAAGCACTGCTCTATTTGCTTATGTTTCTGGGAAATCATTTTCCTTATTATGGCACCCTCCCAAATCTCAGTGCTTTGAAATTTAAGAATAATTACACTTTTGTAATAATGTATTTAATTGTAAAAATTGTATTATGATGAATCACAGTCACCATGCTGTGTGCAATAGATCCACCAGAACCTATCTCTCCTATCTAAATGAAATGTGTATCCTTTGACCAACATTTTTCTTTCCTGGTCCACACCTTCTGCAAGACTCCGGTAATCACCATTTTACTGCCTACATGTACAAGTTCTACTTTTTTAGATTCCACATGAAAGTGAGATCATGCAGTATTTATCTTTCCATGTCTGACTTATTACACTTAGTATAATGTCTTCTAGATTCATCCATGTGTCACAAATGACAGAATTTTCTTCTGGTTTAAGAAAATTGGGTTGATGGGATTTTAAATGTTCTCACCACAAGCAAATGGTATGTGAGGTGATGCATATGTTAATTAGCCTGATTTGAGCATTCCACAATACATATATGTATGTAAATATCACATTATACTCCATAAATATATACAAATGTCAACTTAAAACTATTTTTTAGATTTAAAAAAATTAAATAAATATTGCACACAATGAGTGACTATGTTTTCTTTGTCTGTAATAGGGAATGCCATTAGATATTTCCCCTAGTTTTAAGCTCAGATGCCTCCAGCTTCACCGGAGTAGTTTCTCCTCTAATGCTTGTGTTAGATCTTTGAAGCTTCCAGTTCTGAGTTCTGAATATTTCAGGTAAAGGCAGTTCTCTTTGATTCTGAGTTATCAAGCCAGTTTTCACTTCTTTACTCTAAAGCTGCCTTTTCTCACTGGGAGAAAAAAAATAACCATTTTCCTACCAGGACACGCTTGATGGAAGAAATAAGTATACTCAGCAAAAAGATACTAGTCTTCTTTTTATTTTTTTTCTACAAGAAAATAACAGTTCATAGTCATACTCAGGTACCATCTTCTCCTTCTGATTTGAAGCCATCTTTAAGTCTTTTTGTATCATCTCAAATACTTTCACACTAAGGACATGGTAAACTATAATATTTAATGGTAAGCTCAGTAGTATAAACATTTCTCCAAACAGTAAGCTAACGAACTCTTCTGAAGTCCATTGCAATAATACATGTAGATCATTATTTTTCACATTTCATAGAATATACTTAAAAACAAAATAATTTTTTTCTCTGACTCTTAGACAATACTATTGTCCCCTTTTAGAACGTAGAATTGAATAATTGCTCAAGGAGACCATTTTCTCCCTTACAGAGAAATAAGGAGATATTTTATCCTTATAAGGAGATAAAATTTATATTAATGAAGGATATCATGCATATTTTAAACTCACTATTACTTATTTACTAAGACTTCATTTCAGTGAATTCTAAATTATTTTTGAAGCCATTCATAAAAAGAATGAAGAGGTTTAACAGAAGAGTAACAAATATTTAAAAACCATACAACTTCTAAGCACAGAAGTCATAATTCATTAATATTATGTGCCCACAACAGTTTATGGCTCATAGTATAGCCTCAAACAATATATTCTGAATGAATATGTGAATAAATGTTATAGCAATTTCAGCACAATAAAATATAATGACTTTTTAAAAATATATGTACATTTAGCCAACCACATTGTGAACTCCTGGAGGACAAGAAAAGTGCTTCATTGCTTGAACAAATTCTAGAACATAGGAGATGAAAAGTAAATACTAAAGGAACAAAAGACATGATGAAGCCTAACTTGAGAAAATTATATATTAATGTTAGACACAATTTTATAGTCATTGCTATCTTTGACTGTGAAATTAGCTTTTACATGATAAAGTGCAATTACTATTTTGCACAAACCATTAAAGTCTTTATCATAAATATACTGTAGCTGTTATATTACCTTGGCTGTTTTTAAACTTGGTGCTAACATTTACTACCATTAGGTTGAGATATAAGGAAAATCATATAATTTTACAAAGAACTCCTTTTTCAAATGATACATTATTAGTGTATACAATTGCAATAAATTTTTATATTAATCTTTTTTATCCTGAAACTTTACCAATTCTGATTATTCATTCTAATACTTTTTTATAAAGTCTCCAGGGATTTCTACATATAGGATCACGTCATCTGCAAACAGATATGAATTTACTTCTTCTTTTTCTGATTTGGATTCTTTGTATTTCTTTTTTCCTGCCTAATTGCTCTGGATGGAACTTCCAGTACTATATCAGATAGAAGTAGTGAGAGTGAACAAACTTGTCTTGTTCCTGATCTTACAAAACAAGCCTTCAGTAGTCTCTGTATTCTCCAGGAGGATGTAGTTATAGATTTATTTGAGATTTCAGTAGTGCCATCTAAACGACCAGATTCCTTAAGGCCATGATAACTGGAGCTACCCCAGGTCTAACAGAGCCTATCCTTCAGAAAATAGCAAGGCAGAATGCCATTTCAAGTGAGCCTTTATCACAGGCCTGTTAATAGGCAATGAATGCATATATTTTCAGTTAACTAAATGAATAATATGATAGCATAGAAAGTTATCTGTGATGTGCAAAGCAAAAGACAAGATATTCTAAAAGCATAGACTTATTGGTTTGAAAATGTGTGTGTATGCATCCACGAAGCAAAGACAGAAGTTATGCGACAGGAACACAAGTATAAAACCTCACACTTCGAGGAGCTACTTGAGTATGAGATGGCAAAAGACACATTGGAGGTGATGACATTAGAGAGGCAGGAAGTCAGTTCAGTTAACTCAACGTTCAACACATGTGACAAAATGTCAGGAACTGGGACTCAGGACCAATAAATAATGGTCCAAATGATTAACTGCTTTGTGGGCTAGAAGCCAAATTTTGAAACATATAAATAAAAAAAAACTCCATATGTTACAGGTGCTATGATAGATTTATAACTGGGGCAGAGGATAGGACAGAAAGTAGGGAGTGTGAATTATTTCCAGGTTGGGGGAAGATTGAGAGGAAAGCCTTGCTACCAAAACCCAGTGGAATAAACAAATAAGTAAACAATTAAGACAAAATATACCTGGCAACATTAGGTTATAAATCATGATGTTCGGATGCAACTGTTAAAGGCCATGAATATTTCATAGCCTAAACATTTTAAAATTAAATTTCACATTTTCAAAATCATCAAACAGTGTATAAAACAGGCTCCTTTACCATGTCTTTGAACTTCATTCCTTGTCTAAATGTTGTCCCATTCCTGAGCCCGGATCTGCGCTATGGAAATAGGAGAATGGATTCAGTGCAGCGATTGAATGAGTGACTGATACAGATGAGATAAAATGCTTTGGCTTTTAGGGTCACAAATAGCTGGAATGCTAAAATATCTACAAAATCCAAATGTCAGGTAAGACTGGAAAGACAGAAAAGACTTTCAGTAGACATCAGCTGGGTTCTGAAGGATGACTGAGAGCTGACCAGGTGAAGAGATCAGGGAAAGTAGAAGAAAGCTGTGACAGGCAGAAGGACAGGGTAGGTGGTGATGGAAAAATGTTAGAGAATGTGGCTCCTCTCACTTTGGATGGCTGGAGGTTGGGAAGCTAGGGCAGGAACCTACAAGAGATGAACCAAAATAATAATCAGGGTTAGAGCAGGGTTAGAGATGAGACCAAAATAATAATCAGGGCTTTGCGTTGTGTTCTCAGTAAAGCATGATTATCATTTTGAACACTCCTGGGAGATTGTAAGCAGGGGAGTGGAATGATGACATTTTTGTTTTATAAATATTAATACAAGATCAAAAATCCCTCCTTTCTTTGTCAAATCTATATTGTACACAATTATTGTACATCATTAGCTACTGTTGTCACAGGTTTCTCAAAGTTTGTGACACAGTTACTTAGGGGTCCCTAAAACCCTTTAAGAGGGCCCTCAAGGACAAAACTATTTTCAAAATATTACTAAAATCACAGGTTTCCAAAATTTTGCAGAGGAAGCACTTCAAATGGAAACCCTCAGTTGTCATTTGAGGTCCCTGAAAGATTTTGCAGATATCTCTAAGAAAACCAACATTTCTAACCTTGCCAGTATCAGAAATTTGCTGGTCTCTCTTATAGCAGATGCTGTGCTCTCTCCATATAGAACTTGGTTCACAAGTAAAAGGATGGATATACCCTTCTCTTGTTTTGGCTTTGGCCCCAGGAAAGCAAATCTGTATCAGACTCTCTTCTGGTTCAGGGATCTTGCTAAATACACTTGAATATGCCTAGCTTTTGCAGTTGATGTTTTGGAATGCATACATACTTAACTTAGTCTGACAAACAACCAGATATTCAAGATGGAAAGATCCCTGAGATTCTGAGTTACCAAATCTTTACAACCCTTATGAGCCTCTGTAATATCATCCTGCCAAGTTACCACAAGGGAGGATATTTACCTAAGAGAATACCTTTACACAGCAGCTCTCTAAGTATGATGCATAGATAATTGGGTGTCCCTGAAACCCTTTCAGAGGGCCCTCAAGGTCAAAACCATTTTTACAATAACACTAAAATGTTGTTTGCCTTTTGCATTGTGTTGACATTTGCACCAATGATACAGAAGCAATGTTTTGTAAAACTACTGGTGAGTTAGAACAAATCAAGGCAGTGGCAAGAAAATTGTACCAGTAGTTGTAACTTTACTGCCATTCATTTTTTCATTTCCAATGCAAAAGAAAAAAAAAAAAGGCCAAGTTCAGTTAAGGGTATCTTTGATTTCGTAGTAAAAAAAAATTACAACATTATTAAACTCAACCTGTGAGTGCATGACTTTTGAATACTCTGTATGACTAAATGGGAAATACACATAAACAACTTTTGCTGCATTCCAAAGTATGAGATTTGTTGCAAGCAAAAGCCCCAGAGCTCAGCTGAGCTGAGAGTTGAGCCTTCATGTGACAAAGTAGCTAATTTAAGCAATAAGCCAAAAATGGACAAGTAAGGGTTGTAATCAGTTACTGTGATGATATAAGCAAGAAGCTAAAATAAGGAAAAAGCCAATTCCCCTTTTCCATTTCCCCCCACCAGAAAGGCACACCAGTGGAGGGTCGGGTAGATCAGGAGGGTCATGGACATTGGCTCACCACTGAGGGAGCCCCAAGCAGAAAGCTCTGACAATTTTATGGACCCTGAGTTGAGGTAGGAGAGGGTGAAGGAAAGGACTAGGAGTGGAAAAGTACTGGGTACTGAGTCAGATTGAGGAAAAGTATCTTCAAGTTTTTTATCTCCTCCCTGCATGAAGTGGCTCGTGAAGAAGACCTCTACCAAAGCCTTAGATAAAGGGACCTAGAAATGGAAGTCCTGGAGCTAGTACTGTGAATACAGGAAGAGCAAGACAAACCAGGCAGCTGAGTCCATGACCACAACAACTGCTTTCAGAGACTGCAATATGCTGACCACGCACCAACCATGGTGTGGAAAAGGCAGCGCTCCCAGTGAGGGGTGCCAGGTAAAGTTTTTACAGCTGCCTATGGTCAGGCTTGAAAAGTCACACATAAGTTTTTAACCAAGAGACTGACTCCTCATTCACAATGTCACAGGGAAAAGTCACTGAGTTGCAAGCTGAACTAGCTCCTTTTTAATGAAGCACCATTTTTACTTGAAAGAACTACTGACAAACTGGCTACTGAAACTTAAGTATTTGGCAGGCATTTTCTTAAAAATAAAGTGAGCCTGTTGCTTCAAGGAAAATAACTAAATAAATAATAGTATTTATTGTCAATGATAAATTGCAAACTGTCAAGCAAAAATTAGAATTTTGTAAAACTTGTAGCCATCGCTGTGATCTTGATCTCTTCATAATAATTAAAGACTCTTTGAATGAATTCAGTGGTGATATTAATGATTACAATTCCCACGGGTTGAATTTTGCTCCTTCCAAAAAGATATGTTGACGTTCCAATGCCCCTACCTCAGAATGTGACCTTATTTGGAAATAGGGTCTTTACAGAGATAATCATGTTGAAATGAGATCGTTTGGATCATTAGGGTTGAATGATCTAGGCTCTAATACAACACAGCTGATGTTCTTTTAAAAAGGGAAAATTTGGACACAGAACAGATATAAATATAGGGAAGATTAAGTGAAGACACACAGCAAGGACACCATGTAAACACTAAGAATTGGAGTGATGCATCTGCAAGACAAAGACCATTAAAAATTGCCAGCAAACCACCAGAAGACAGGAAGAGGCAAGGAAGGATTCCTCTACAGGTTTCAAAGGAGAATATGGCCCACTGACATCTTGATTTCTACCTTCTAGCCTCCAGACCTGTAAGACAGTAAGTTCACTCAGTTTGTGATATTTTACGGCAGTCATGAGAAACTAATACAGCATTTATTTTTCATACTGTTAAATGAAACTGGGTCAACTTTTGGAAGATCTCCATGTTAAAGTGAACTAGTATTTTCCAAGTAATGATGTGTGAAGTTTTAAAATTATACGTGGATAACAGATCCATTCAAGGTTGTAATGGGTTTTAATGTAACAGTGCAAAAAGTTCATTAAAATGGTTTGTCACAATATATTACAATGAAGTTTTTAAAAACTAACACTTGTTAGCTTTTGATACAGCATCAAAGAAGAAAATCTACAACTGTCTGAAAAATCTATTAAAATATTTCTTCTTGAACTATATGTCCCTATGAGGCTACACTTTTCATGTGCTTCAAATAAAACAACACTTTTCAACAGATCAACTACAAAAGAATATGTAAGAATTGTCTTACATTAAGCCAGACATTAAATATATTTATAAAACCATAAAATAATATCTCTTCTCATAATTTATCTTATTTGGATAAATGTATTTTTTCAAATAAAAATATGCTAATTATGTTAACTTATAAATTTTTAAATCAATTAATCTTTTAAACTTCCTCAATTTTAATTTCTAATACAGTAAAAACCGATAAATTGAACATAAACAAAAGATACTCAGTAATTTTTAACAGTGTAAAGGGAGACTGAGATTTTAAACAAATTTGAAAATCATTGCTGTAGCAAATGTCCATTTTTATCACTAGCTGAAGTTTGGGTTCCTAAACTCTGTTCTATCTGCCACCCCTATGAACTGAGCTAGACCAGGAGTGAGCCCTTCCTTTCTCTTTCTTAGGCCTAGTTGTGTTTTCTGGTTCCTCTGCTAAAGAGTGAAGATGGAGACATCTGAATTCATTTACTGCATGTGTCACATGGGACATGCCTCTAAAGATGGAAAGCCAAGCCTACATGGAAACAGCATGGTGCTTGTCCCACAAAAATCCTACTCCCAGCCCCTTGACATAGTAGGCTCCCAGTTGGTTTCTGAGTTCCTCTTGACAGAAGAGGGAGGGAAGGATTCTAGGAGCCTTTCCATCATCATCACTTTATAAGATAGTGGATCTTATAAAGGTTCCCGGGACCCAACCCCAAAGAGTCTGCAGATCTGGAATAAACTCCAGCATCAATATTGTAACAAGCAGCCTAAATGATTCTGAAGCAGATAGTGCCTGGACCATTTGTGGAATACACTGTGTTATGGGTGAGAGTGCACCTCTGACCATGGTAAAATATGAGATAAAGGTTTTGTAGCTCAGAGCTAAACATTAAGTGATTATCAGGATTAACCGTTCAATTACATCCAGAAAGAACACCTTTCCTCCTTATTTTACATAGACCAAGGGAGACGCGTGCTGACTGCCAGCAGGACACGAAGACTGATCTGGTTAAATCTGAGAGGAGTTAAAAATGGATTTGCCAGTCTGGGATCCTAGCTGGAAGAGTGAGCCCTTGAAATAGATTAACTCTGAAAATAAAACGTATGCAAAATAAATGTCAATTACCATGTTCCAGTGGGCCTGTCCATCTTTGCTTAGTTTTGGAAGTGTCATTTGCTGTGTTTCACTTCCGTAAACCATCCATGAGGGTAATATCTGAGTGCCCTTTAGACTCCTGAGAAATGCACAATTCATTTAACTATTGAGTGAAACACAACCTTTGCTTCTCTTCACACAGAGGCGTAATGACAGTGCAATAGTAGGTAGAGTTGAAAAATCATTAATACTATATTGTATCCCCATATATTTTGTGTGAATAATGATTTTTAGAAAGGGTAGAGGATATCAGTATCACATACAGTAGATGTCCATATTGTAGAGACCTTATCACAAGTAAGTAAATTAACATTTTGCCTTCGGAATCAGCCTTTTGTACTATGTTATTGTCCCAGACTTTCAGAGTTCAGTTTTGGGATTTACACCGAGCCCCCCAGCTCTCACTCTACTCTGTTTATCAAACATATCTAAAATTAAAGTCTATGTCAGTTTACTCTGCTGACTGTTCATTTTGCCAGGCAAAAGCTCTTTAGTTTAATTAAGTCCCACCTATTTATCTTTGTTTTTATTGCATTTGCTTTTAAGTTTTTGGTCATGAAATCCTTGCCTAAGCCAATACATAGAAGGGATATTCTGATGTTATTTTATAGAATTTTTATAGTTTTGGGTCTTAGATTTAAGTTCTTGATCCATCCCATCTTGAGTTGATTTTTGTAGAAGGTGAGTGATGAGGATCCAGTTTCATTCTCCTACATGAAGCTTGCAAATTATCCCAGTATCATGTATGTAATAGGATGTCCTTTCCCCACTTTACATTTTTGTTTGCTTTGTCGAAGATCAGTTGGCTGTAAATATTTTGGTTTATTTCTGGGTTCCCTATTCTGTTCTATTGGTCTACGTGCCTGTTTTTACGCCAGTACCATGCTGTTTTGGTGACTACGGCCTTATAGTATAGTTTGAAATCAAGTAGTGTGATGCCTCCAGATTTGTTCTTTTTGCTTAGTCTTCCTCTGGCTATGCAGGTCTTTTTTGGTTTCATATGAATTTTAGGATTTTTTTTTCTAGTTCTGCAAAGAATGATGGTGGTATATCAATGGGAATTGCATTGAATTTGTAGATTGCTTTTGGCAGTAGGGTCATTTTCACAATATTAATTCTACCCATCCATGGGCATGGGACGTGTTTCCATTTGTTTGTGTCATCTATGATTTCTTTCAGCAGTGTTTTGTAGTTTTCCCTGTAGAGGTAACCAGACTACCTACAGAGTGGCAGAAAATCTTCACAATCTATACATCTGACAAAGGACTAATATTTAGAATCTACAATGAACTCAAACAAATTAGCAAGAAAATAAAAACAATCCAATCAAAGAGTGGGCTAAGGACATGAATAGACAATTCTCAAAAGAAAATATACAAATGGCCAAAAAACATGAAAAAATGCTCAACATCACTAATGATCAGGGAAATGCAAATCAAAACTACAGCGCAATAGCACCTAATTCCTGCAAAAATGGCCATAATCAAAAAATAATAGATGTTGGCATGGATGCAGTGGAAAGGGAACACTTCTACAATGCTGGTGGGAATGTAAACTAGTACAACCACTATGGAAAACATTGTGGAGATTCCTTAAAGGACTAAAAGTAGAACTCCCAGTTGATTTAGCAATCCCACAACTGGGTATCTACCCAGAGGAAAAGTCATTATGTGAAAAAGATACTTGCACACATGTTTATAGCGGCACAATTTCCAATTGCCATAATGTGGAACCAATCCAAATGCCCATCAACCAACAAGTGGATAAGGAAACTGTAGTGTGTGTGTGTGTGTGTATGTGTATGTGTGTGTGTGTATATATATATATATATATGGAGAGAGAAATATATGTGTGTGTGTGTGTGTGTGTGTATATATATACACTACTCATCCATATATATATACACTACTCATCCATAAAAAGGAAATAATTAATGGCATTCACAGCAACCTGGATGGAATCGGAGACTATTATTCTAAGTGAAGTAACTCAGGAATGGAACACCAAACATCGTATGTTCTCTTATAAGTGGGAACTAAGCTATGAGGATGCAAAGGCCTAAGAATGACACAATGGACTTTGGGGACTCAGGGGGAAAGGGTGGGAAAGGAGTGAGGGATAAAAGACTACAAATTTGGGTTCAATGTATACTGTTCGAGTGATGGGTACACAAATTTCACAAATCACCAATAAAGCACTTATCATCAAATACCACCTGTTCCCCAAAAACCTATGGAAATAAACAAAATTTAAAAATATAAATAAAAAGTCAAAATAGGGTTTAAAAAAGGTCAATGTCAGGTCTTTTCATATTATGCTAATGCCACCACACTGCTCTCCTTTTCTGATTACCTTCTGTGTGTTAGGAGTTCAGTCAGGCAGTTTTGCACCTATGATTACTTTTCATCACCACAGATCCACAGGGTTAGTCTTATTCTCCCCATTTTGCACTTGTAGAAGATGAGGCTCAAAGAGTTTAAGCAAATTCATCTAGGCCAATAAGGCATTTGCTACCTGAGCGAGAAACTGCCCAGTTGGAAGCATCTGGTTTCTAAGCCCATATGTTATCACTTCCATTAGCCTGAATGTGCTTCGGTAAACTGACACTATGAGATTGCTAAGGAAAAAAAGAAAACAAAAAAATAAAACCTGAGATCAGTTTCCTTGATTTATAACTCCTGAAGCCCGCAGTTGGCTTCACCTATTTTCCATAGTAGGAAAATAGAATTCCAGTGGAAAACAAAGTACATAGCAGGATTAGTTAATCTGGCTTCACTCAAGGCCCATCAAATCACTGAGTGGAGTCAGAACTCCTCCTGCATTGGCAAGGATAGTTTTGTGGCAAGCTATTCAATCACACAGCAGCACAATAAAAATAAGAATGACTAATACTTTTTGGCCTCTGTCACGTACTCTGCCAATTAGCAAAAAATAGAAAGATGTTCCCCAAATGTCACATTAGGAAGAGTTCAGGAATAGTTCCCACACTGTATGTGTAAATATTACTGCAGCCTGGGGACCACTGCTGATACATAGATGTGATGGGTAATCCTGCTGTTTTTTTAGTATTTCAGGTTCTAGACCTTTTTCAGTAATCCAATGTGCTATCTTTTCTAAATGAGCCCGAGCATCAAGCTTGAGAAATTAAAATTATTTAAGGAAAAGAAAATAGTTTTTCAATGTGATGGTTTCTAATGCTGTATTATGTTTTAAAAAATAAATTGGAAATGCCAGTACTTGCTATTGTACTTGTTTCTATTTTTGAAGAATGTCTGTGGTAAAAAGCAAACAACAAAATAGAACATATGTATCCTTTAAGTAACTCAAATCCCTCTGAAGTTTTCTTGCAGTATCATTTTTCAAGTCAGGACACTCAAGACTAATTAGTCTCTTTGTATCTATTACCTAATCAATAAGAAATAAAACCTCTCCTTCTAACAAACTGCCATTTCAGCAAAAAAAGATTTATTTTTCTTGGCCTGTGCTTTCTCATTAGTAATGTAAATGCAAGAAAGTCTGATTTATCTGGATTTTTTCCCCACTGAACAAAAAGTAATTTGGCCAACCTAGAGTTTTATTTTTCATTATATTGTATTTGTATTGTAATTTTTAAATTAAAACTGGCCAATGGAACCTCTCTATCCCCAAATCACTGCATGTATTAAATTTCAAGGAATCTTTAAACAACCCAAGAGACTTTTATTTTTTGCAAACTGCAAGGCACTAAGATCAATAAATGATCTGAAGATGCAATTAATATGCTAGAAGCCTTTAAT
This sequence comes from Piliocolobus tephrosceles, assembly GCF_002776525.5. Lineage (NCBI taxonomy): Eukaryota > Metazoa > Chordata > Mammalia > Primates > Cercopithecidae > Piliocolobus > Piliocolobus tephrosceles. The sequence goes on along the minus strand of NC_045451.1, from coordinate 47,828,695 downwards.
GGAAAAACAGAAGATTTAGTGTTAACAGCCATTACTTCTCTCAGTTTAAGAAATTTCTAAGCCTTTGCTTTACTAAGTGGACTATGTAATCAGGATCATTGAATAAGTAGTTGTATTTTCATGATAGTTAATATTAATTAGCGTGTTTATTCTCGGTATGATTACTATTAATTTACAGATCTGGATGCAGTTCCCTGTACAGTTTCTGTATATAATTCTTAAGCAAGAATACATCCACTGGCAAGGTGAGGAACTCCAGGAAAGCATTTAATTCATGATATTATTCAGCAGCTGACACAGTATAAGTTTAACCAGGATCTCTCTGGATCAGATTCCCCTGCAGTCATCTCCATTAACTCCTACATTGCTTTTCTGTAAAGATGATAAAAATAGTGACATTTAAACATGTTTTGACATTCGTTTGTCTTTTAAAGGTATCAAATTATTTTAGTAATTACAAATCAAAATATAACAGGCTTAAGGCAACACATGAGACTGCAAAGCTGGTAATGGGTGCTGAGAAGACTTTAATTTGAACTCCGGCATGAGGAGTTTACAGACTACCCATTTTCTACCCACATGCTGAGATCTCATAGTTATTCCTAGATGAAACTCTATATCCTTTGGAATGGAGCAGGCCTGAATTGATGCCCCAAGTTGGAAACTCCCACTTACAGGAACTTAGGCAAATCACTCTGACTCTCCATTTTCCGGTTCACAGTCTATGAAATAAAAATACTATCTAACATGCAACATTATTTTGACAATTATTTGGGATGATGTGCATTAAAAATCTAGGTGTAGTGCCTTATATATAAAACAGGTGTTGGTAGTGAACCTGCTTTTCTCCTCCTTCATACTACTTTCACCTCATTCCAAACTTCAAGCATGTGCTATTAGAGAATACATTTTCAGGTCAGTTCCTTCATCCTCAAAGGAGGTCCGTGAACTTGGACACCAATGAAAATACAACGCATTTTCATTAATTTCACCTGGAGAACTGAAATTGTGCATGTCTTTTAATGACCACTGTAGGCAACAGACAACAATGGTATTTGCAGTACCTACAACTTTGTTACTAATATAAATGATGCATATTTTTATACCACATTACCCTGTTTGCCAAGATATAAAAATATCATTTATATGTTGGGCTCAATGTTAGATCTTTTTATTTAATGCATTAATTTAAAAAACACGTACATAACCATAACACAAATTTTAAATATTGTTTGATAACTGTTTTTAGTATCATTGGTTCCCTTTATTCTAACAAAAGGCAACCAGGTTACACCAGACTTCACAAAAGGGTGATGGAAAAACAGTTAAGAACCCCCAATCCCACTGCCACCATAGAGACAGCCTATATCTAGATGCTGCTGAGAACTGTTCTGGTAGAATCCCTGACAGAGAAGCCACAGTGTAAGTAACTGGGAAGCAACTCTTCAAATATAGGAACAGACGTATCAAGTGACTGTAAAATCTCTGGGCAGATCTGAAGGATAAGACCAGGGAGATAGGACTTTAAATACTTAACAGCATTCTTGGGTGAGTTTTAGGTGATACTCCAATTTGTAGGTAGCAACTCCATTCTTCCAGTAGCTCAGGTTAACATAAATACATAAACGAGAATCTTTGTTACCATTCCCTTTCTCTCCACAACACCTAACCAATCCAAAATCAAATCCTGGCTGTTCAGTCTTTAAAATGCACCCAGGTTCTGATCATTTCACCCTCTCCCAACACTGCTACCTGGATCCAAGTTACCATTTTCTGACACTTGGATAATTAATTGACTCCTAACTGCTCTTGCTATTCCAGGCAAGGCCTGAAACATTCATACAGTTTGGGGATCACATGTTGGAGGCAAAGGATTAACAATGCCTCTTGCAAAAGTGTAGAGAGGAGGTTCTCTCATAATATATCCCTGGGGTTCAGAGAAGAAATGGAAATTAAAGGGATCCAAATGTGATGGATTAAAAATACAACCGAAAATAAAAAGTTAATTTCTGCCTGTGGCTGCTGCCAGCAATTGCACCTTTTAAAAATTGCAAGAAGTCAGTCAAATGTCACCATGAGAATGTAATAGGCATAGGTGGATGTTTGTTCCCCAGATATGATAATGAATCTCTCACGCAGGGAGAGTTCTCCCGACTGTTTATTGCAGGTCATGGACTCAAGACAACTGGCTTAGATTGACTGGGATTCTGGAGAAGCAGATATCAAGGTTTTCCCTGTCTGGTCCTTCTTCCCTCAGGATTCACTACATCTCTATTATGCCAACATTAAGTAATGGGTTCTGGCAACATATATTTTCCTTAGAATACTTCATTAGGCATTGGCAATGTGTGCTTCATTTTTAAACATCGTGAGTGAAAGGGTGTGTGACCTGTGCTATCACAGTGAAGCATGTCAGAGCCTAAAAGGAATTGTACCCACTCCAGTGAATTTTAACCCCAGATGTGCAACTGAAGAGTCTAACTCTACAGGAGGCAAAATGCCTGGACATAATCTGGGGTGGTAATAGAATAGCGAGTGAAGTTTTAGTCTTGAATACAGAATACAGAGTGGCCCGGGAATCTTTTAAAATAGCTCTCCATGCATATTCCCAAGTCTTCTACTACAAAATAGTGACCCTGACAGGAAATCCACACAGGTGTGAGGTTTGAGAAGCAGGACCAGGAAGGTAGAAGCAGGACTTTCCAATAGGGTGCTGATCACCTCCCCAGAGGAAAATAGATACACCTGTGCACACCTCTGAGCGACCAGGGCTCAATGATTAAGTCCAATCAATTAAGAGACAAAAAAAAAAAAAAAAGCTAAGTAGTGTTGTTGGGGAATGTTTGGGTTTTCATGAGGAAGGACTATCACTAAATACTATTGCCTTCTTCTCAAGTCTTTCCCACAAATGTGAAATAAATTACCTGACAGTGAATTTGAGAGAGGAACTGGATATTCAAAGTCAAGTTCCCTTCTTCCTTTTCCACTTGGGAGTCAGTTGTATACAAAGTGCCGAATGGAGTCTCTTCTTGTACACCACAAATTGTACAAAGCCAGCACTGCTGATGACAAGGTAAGTAGCGCTAGAAATCACGTTTTTGCTTTATTAGTAATTAAAGGGCTATCTGATTCATCTGTTAGACTCTTATTTGTCACTTGGTTCAAAACGCAGGGAGAAAAGAGATAGCTGTGTGTACTGGGCCACTTTGAATCCGATGTATTAGCTGTTTGATACACACAGTTCCTTAAAATAGTCAAAGATTAGAAGTAATGAGTGTCATAAGAAAAATCCATGTGGGTACAGAGCTGTGACAGCTGAGAGAGAAACAGATTTTCCTGGTTGATTGGTGAAAGAAAAGTTTCATTGTGAGAGTAAACCATGAGGTGGGCCTAGAAAAGGGGAAGAATTTACACATGAGAAATCAAGAAAAAAATCAAAATTAGCCAGGCGTGGTGACACATGCCTATAATCCCAGCTACTCAGGAGGCTAAGGCAGGAGAATCTCTTGAACCCGGGAGGCACGGTTTGCAGTGAGCCAAGCCATTGCACTCTAGCCTGGGCAACAAGAGCGAAACTCCGTCTCAAAAAAAAAAAGATCCTAATCACATAAGAAAATGCTAAAGATATGTAAAATATTTAAAAGGCAACTCAAAGCATTACAGTAGAATTCCAATTTTCTGAAAGAAAGAAATAAAAATGTGTTTGGGTATGTAAAATACAAAAATTGAATATGTCAAAATATAAAATGCAGTATGTGGAGTGTTAACATTAAGTTTGTTTTATTTTTCAGAAATTCCGTATAAGTTTGTAACTCTATAAAACTCTGTAATATCCTTCAAAGTACAGAGACCTCTGCCTTATGAACCATTCACATATATCTAATTTTGGATGCCAATTAGTATAATACTTACTACTATATATTATTTCCAGAAACTTCTTTAGTGATTGTAGTAGAAAAATAATGTAGTACATTTATTTATGTAGTGCTTTATAATTAACATACCTTTTCAGATGGCTCCTGGGCCACTATGTATAGTTGGCACCATACTAATAAGCAGTAAGTAACTATGTGCTTGAAGAAAGTGTATTCCAGAGAAAAATCTATGTTTCATATTCATACAGAATCCTCCTCTTAAATAACTGTGAAACTTAGACTTTCACAGATATCATGGCCAATTATTTAATTAGTTGTATCAATATAAGTTAAGAATCTCGTTAAAATTAGATTATCTCTAAGTTCCAGAATGTAATCTATCTGCTGGTATTGAGGAATATAGTAGGAAGAGAAAGGATTTGATACAGTATATGGTTTGAATACTCATCCTCTCTAAAATTCATGTTGAAATTTAATCCCCAATGTGGCAGTTTTGAGGGGTGGAGCCTTCAGGACATGATTGAGTCATGAGCGTCCTGCCCTTGTGAATGGATTAACCCATTCATGGATTAATGGATTACTGGGTTAATGAATTAACATGTTATTCAGGAATGAGAACAGTAGACTTATAAGAAAAGAAAGAGAGACCTGAGCCAGTACGTTATCCCTCTTGCCATGTGATCCAGTGTGCTGCCTTGGGACTCTGCAGAGTCCCCACTGGCAAGAATGCTCTCAGCATATGCCACCCCTGGACCTTGGGCTTCTCAGCCTCCATAACTGTAGGAAATAAATTCATTTTCTTTATAAATTACCCAGTTTCAGCTATTGTTATAAACAACAGAAAAGGAATTAAGACATAGTGACATAATGGTTAAATATGAATCTACGTATTTCTAAATTTTGAAGTCTATGACTTTGAACAGTTATTCTAAGCTTTATTTATCTCATCTATAAAATATGGAGAATAATTTCTACTTTACAGGATTTATGTGAAGACTGAATTAACTGTTAGCCAATAATTAGCACAATTTGCAAGGAGCTCAAAAAAGCCACTTTTATTCCTTTGTTCTGCTGGATAGGTTAATGCCCTAATGTCTGTAAATGTTCTCGCCCATAGCCCCACTATTTCCCCATCTTATAGGCTAGGCATTCAGACTGTACCTGTTTCAATGAGTCCTATAAATAGCCATAATCTGTTCCAGAAGAACAGCTTTTCTTGGCCACTGTAAATGGAAATGAAATTATTACTTTCCCCAAGAAAGAATAATCTACAGATTCTACAATGGCTTGTAAGGTGGCTTGTATGAGAATTTTTCCCACCAATGGTTATGCTGATTACATCAATAACAATAATGTACAAAATTCTATCTTAGAAGTTTGACAATGGAATAGATATTGAGAACACATTATGAGAAAGAGTGCACATATACTATACATCTGTAAAAAGCAACAGTAAGTAAAAGCCATGCAACTAAGAAGAGAGTATTAGAAAAATTAGTTGATAATGGCTGAAGCAACAGAAAAAAAAATTAGTCCCCTCTGTGATTTGTCATGTAGAATGTAATACTCCTCAAATTACAGATGAGATAAACAGTATTCTCCAATGACATAGTCTTTTGACAAAAAGAAAAAAAAGCCGACTTTGTTATATGTTTCATGAGATGGTTTTTGTTGTTGCTGTTTTCTTTTGTTGTTGTTTTGGGTTTTTTTTGTTTGGTTGGTTTTTTTGAGATGGAGTCTGGCTCTGTCACCTGGGCTGGAGTGCAGTGGCGCGATCTCAGCTCACTGCAACCTCTGCCTCCCAGGTTCAAGTGATTGTCCTGCCTCAGCCTCCCAAGTAGCTGGGACTATAGGCATGTGCCACTACACCCAGCTTATTTTTGTATTTTTAGTAGAGACGGGGTTTCACCATGTTGGTTGGCCAGGATGGTCTTGATCTCTTGACCTCGTGATCTCCCGCCTCGGCCTCCCAACATGCTGGGATTACAGGTATGAGCCACCGTGCCTGGCTGTTGTTTTTATTGTACTTTAAGTTCTGGGATACATATGCAGAACGTGCAGGTTTGTTACATAGGTATACACATGCCATGGTGGTTTGCTGCACCCATCAACTCGTCATCTACATAAGGTATTTCTCTTAATGCTTTCCCTTCCCTAGCCCCCACCCCCAACAGGCCCCAGTGTGTGATGTTTCCCTCCCTGTGTCCATGTGTTCTCATTGTTCAACTCCCACTTATGAGTGAGAACATGCGGTATTTGGTTTTCTGTTCCTCTGTTAGTTTGCTGAGAATGATGATTTGCAGCTTCATCCATGTCCCTGCAAAGGACATTAACTCATCCTTTTTAATGGCTGCATAGTATTCCATGGTGTATATGTGCCACATTTTGTTTATCCAGTCTATCATTGATGAGCATTTGGGTTGGTTCCAAGTCTTTGCTATTGTGAATAGTAAATATATATCTGCATTTGTCTTTATAGTAGAATGATTTATAGTCCTTTGGGTTACTGTTTGGTTTTTAATTTTAACTTTCCCACAAAACTGAAAAACATTATTTAGTGTTTAGAGTTAGGTGTTATTTTCTCCCCTCGTGGTGAAAGTTTAAATAAACTTTGTATAAAAGCATATTCCTGGATATTATTAAGGATGGTTACTAGAGGAGCTTTTCCTGCATTATCAGTTTTAAGAGCAAAAGGAAATTTACAACAAAGTAGGTAAGAGTTGTCTTCCAGTGTTATATGTGTCTCCCCTCTGGTTAATTGAATGCAAAAGTCATTGTTCGATGTGTTTCTTTGTTTGTGGTTTGTAATAATCTAAACCAGTGATTCTCAGGTTTTTGTAATTTCATAGGCCAGAAAATATTTTCAAGAAAAATTGAGAACCAAATAAAGCTACTAAAAATAAAACAAACCTACTAAAGATTATCATTGTAATTTACTAAAGAAATTTATTTTAAAAGTACAATTTAGAATAAATAACTGAGTTAATTTTGTTTTAATTAGAAATATTTTCTAAAATGCCCTTATTTATTTTATGCCATTATACACCAATAAAAATATTTGCAACTGCTTTTACTGGTCTGTTATAATATTTCAAATCAATAATGGTGGTCTTTATTTGGTGGGTGGGGTCTAGAGAGTAATTTTCAAAAAAATAATAACTTACAAGATTCAGCAACAACTCACCTATAATAAATAAATTATTTTTTAAAGATATTCAGAAATTTGGTAGATGATGATTTGGTAAAACCTGTAAATGACTATTAGCCCAAACATGTATATCCTCTACTTAGTGGTTAAAAAGAAAAAAATCTAAATCTCTAACTCAATCATTAAGAGCCAAATTAGTGATAACCTTTGGAATTCCCATATATATATTTTAAACAAATGTCATTGATGATGTATAATCATACAAAAAATATTGTGTGTGATGTTTCTCTAATTAGACTTTCTATCTCTGAGAAAAAGACTATATTTTTTCCAAGCACCCTAACCTTTAGGGGTGATTATATCATGCCAAACATTGAATAAAAAATTTAAAATTCAGATATACTGATATTTGCAAATATTCATAGTTGTGTTATTTAAACATCTGAATGTGTGATTGATTTTTTTTTTCTGTTTTGTCTGAACTTTTGGTCCACATAAGACTATTACCAATAAAACTGAGTTAGGATTTGTTTTCATACAGAGAGCTCTAACATGTTAAATTTTGTAGCTTAGAAAAAAAGAAAAAGTCTTCAATCAGGGCTTCAGGCTTAAATATTTAAATAAGATAATAGCTCACTAAAATCTAAGTGCTAATTAAAAATCAGAGAGAGTTTTCAGTTTTATTTGTTGTCCTGTTGCAATAAAGCTTACCTTAAGAGTGTGTGATATGTTTTAGAATGTAATAGTATATTAAAACAGTGTCTTATGGTTCAAAAGGGGCATTTTTTTTTATTTTACTTTAAGTTTTGGGGTACATTTGCACATTTGCAGAATGTGCTGTTTTGTTACACAGGTATACGTGTGCCATGGTGATTTGCTGCACCCATCAACCTGTCACCTGCATTAGGCATTTCACCTAATGCTTTATAATATAATTTCATTGTGTGAACTTTCTTACTTTCCCTAAGAAGGCAATGTCCTTCCATTTTACTTCCAAAGTAAACATTGGGAGCCTAAGAGTAACCAAATTTGTCTAAACTAAATGTGTTATATTAATATATTTCCTATAAGAGATGTTGGTGTTTCTTAAAAAATTATGGCTTGTCTACTGGCCATTTTGTTTTCATTTGAGAAAAATAGTAATTAAAAAAATAAAAATAGAATTAGTTTATTAATAATTAGTAAAAATAAAAATATTAATTAATGCATTCAGAAGATGTGACTATGAATACAACTTAAATTTAAATTGAAAATGTCTAAACCTAAATATTATTTTTTCCTTCTCCCTCACCCTCAACATCTTGTCACAGTTCCAACAGTTCCATTTTCAAATTCTTCCATTCCTTTCTCTGACCCCAACATTTTCTGAGGAATAAGGAATGAGTATGGGAGAGTCAATATGGCGGTGAAAGTTTCAGGGTTACACCATGGACTCTTAACTGACCACCTGATTCATGTCCTGTCTCCACTAAGCCACTGTGTGACCTATTCATGTTCCTCATCCACTCTCTGTATCAGTGTCCACACCTGTAAGATGTGAGTAACAACAGAAGTCTGTTTTCAGTCAAATGTTGCTACTTTATAGCTGATGTTGTTTTTTAGCCCTATTTTAGAATTTTCCCTTTATTGGTTATCTCCTCTAGTTTTTACTATTCCATGCTGAGGTATAGATTTGTTTTCATTTATTTCTTTTTATATTTACTGGGCTTTCTTCTTTAGTTGGTGTGATATTTCTGTCTTTCTAGAAATTTTCCCGTTTCATACAAGTTATCTAATACTTTGGCATACAATTGATCATAATATTTGTTGTAATACTTTTTATTTTTATAAATTTGGTAGCAATGTCCCATCTGTCATTCCTTATGTTAATAATTTGAGTCTTCTTTTTTTTCCTAATAATTCAAGATAAAGACTTGTCAATTCTGTTGGTATTCTCACAGAGCCAATTTCTGATTTTACTGATTTTCTCCATTTTTTTTCTACTCTGTATTTCATTTTTATCTGCTCTAATATTTTTTCTTTCTTTCTTTCTCCTTGCTTTAGATTAGCTTTTAGAAAACTAATCTAACTGTAGATTTCATTTTCTCTTCTTTCTCGAGGTGAAAACTTAAGTTGTTGACTTGAAATCTTTTTTGTTTTCTGCAAATATGAATTTCCCTCTAAATATTACTTTAACTGAATCTTCAAGTTTTCATATATGATGTTTTCTTTTTTATTCACTTCAAGATGCTTCTTCTCTTGTGATTTCAACATTTTGGTTATCTTATGAACTTATTGTTTAATTTTCACATCTTTTTGAATTTCTCAAATTTCCATCTGTCATTTGCTAGTAATTTCATTCTATTGTGATTAGAGAACATGCTTCATATATTTTATATTATTCAATTATTAAAATTTTATTAAGGCTTATTATGGGCCAGCATATAGTCTATTTTGGAGAATGTCCCATTTGTGCTTGGGAAGAATATGTATTCTGCTTCTATTGAGCAGCCTGTTCCACAGATGTTTCTTAGGTTTAACTATATATATGGTTATACATACACATGTATAGTGTTGCTAATGGCTTCCATTTCCTCATCAATCTTTATTCTAGTTATTTTATTATTCATTATTGAAAGTGGATTATTAAAGTCTTCAACTATTTTTGAATTTTCTATTTCTTCCTTCAATTTTGTCAGTTTTTGCTTCATGTATCTTGGGATTCTGTAATTGAGTACATATACATTTATAATTGTATCTTTCTTTAATCACTAGGAAATGTTGCTATTTTTCTCTAGTAACATTTTTATTTGTTTATTTTAAATTATATTTTGAATAATAATATAGACATCCCACTTCTCTGGTGTTTGCTATTTATATCATAGGTCTTTCGTAGTACTTTCAAAATACTTGTATTTTTTAATGTAGAGAGTCCTACAGACAACATACAGATAAATCTTTTTAAAATTCAGTTTTATAATCTCTGCCTTTTGATTGTATTATTTAATCCATTCACATTTAATGTTATTATTGATACGGTTAGAATAAGTCTGCAGTTTTGCTTTTTGTTTTGAACATATCTCAATCTCTTTTTCTTTCTCTATTCCTCATTTTACTATATTTTTAAATTGAGTAGATGTTTTCTAGGGTAACATTTTAATTTAACAAATTTTAAATTGTATTTAAAAATTATTTTATTAGTGGTTGGTTTTATCTTATACCTTTCGGCTTATCAAATACCTAGTTCAAATGTTAACTAATTCCAGGAAAATATAGAAACATAATTCCTGTATAGTTCCATTCCTTTTTTCTCCTTCTGCCGCTGTTATTATACATACTGCATTTGTATATGTAACAAAATCAATAATGCATTGTTATAATTATAACTTCATACAATTTTATGTTTTTTAAAAGAAGTTGAAAGATGAAAGGAGAGCATAGGTTTGTCATATTAACCTTTATGTTTACCATTTCTGATTCTCTTCATTTCTTCCTATGGAATTGTGTTACTATATGGTATTATTTTCTTACTTGAATACAGCTTTGTTTCTACCTGCCTCTTCTATGCTGGTATTGTTTAATGAATTTCACTTGTATATGTTATTAACCCAACTATACAATCACATACACACAGTTATATACCTTATACACACATATATGTATATACATACACACGTATATAATTGTATAGTTGGGCTAATAACATATGCAACGTGTGTGTGTGTGTGTGTGCACACACACACATATAAAGAGTCTTAGACAACATACAGATGAGTCTTTTTAAAATTCAGTTTCATTTTCTCTGCCTTTTGATTGTATAGAGATAATTGATTTTTAAATAAGTCAGGAGAACAAACGAAAGTAAGTACAAAATTACATTATTGTTAATAGTAGTCTACAAATTACCTCTATCAATGCTTTTTGAGTTTCTGTGTAGATTCAAATTACTATCTGGTTTCACTTGCTTTCAGCCTAACAATTTTTCTTTATTTTTCCTTGTAAGGAAAGTTTACTAATAATTAATTTTATCCCCTTTTGTTTATCAGGAAAGATCTTTATTTTGTCCTCCTTTTTGCCTTAATTATTATGCATACTAGATTCTTGGTTCACATATGTAGTTTGACTTTCAATACTTTGACTATAGAATCCAATTTTCTTCTGGCTTTTATTGCTACTGAAGAGAAATCAGCTCTTGATGTTATCACATAGTGTGCAGCCTCTGAGGTTCCTCCTTACATATTTTTTTTCTTTGCTTTTATCTTCTAGCTTGTCTACTTCTACATCACCCTGGGTCAGCATAGGTCACTTACTGGTTAAAGGCTGTATCTAAGCCCTCTTGGCTAGTTAGACTTCAATGTTTTATCATTGGATTTGTATGTGATTTGGAGGCTGCAATCACAGTTTAAGGAGTTTATGTTTGTTTTTAGTTTCTGAGATGCTAGAGATAATGTTGATTAGCAGCATCAATGAGTAAAATATTATGGTGCTGTCACTTTTTGTTATTTTCCTTTTTCATGAGTTATGCACATGACATAATCCACTCATTCAAATTGTATATTTCAGTAGTCTGTGGTACCCTCTCAAGATTGTACAACCAACCCCACCATTTAATTCCAGAACATTTCTTATCACCCCATAGTCGTGAGCAGTAACAGTCTACCCTGTCTTCCCCCCAGCTCCTGGCAACTACTAATAAGATTTTTTTTTCTCTATGGCTTTGCCTACTTTGCACATTTCATATAAATGAAATTACATAATATGCTGTTTTTTTAATGTCTAGAATCATGTGTCTACTACACAGGGCTGGTCTGTGGTGATAAGAAATATCTGTGGCCTGCCCCTCCCATAGCCCTAGATTTAGAGCTGGTGGGAGAGAGAGCACTACCTTCTTGTCTTCACTCTCCCACAGTAGTGGCCCAGAGAAAAGATTACATAGATGGGGACGGGGCAGAAGAGTAAGTTGTGGCTCAAGTGCTACAGATTCTTGCTGTTCTTTCAGTGACTTAATTGATTTTCCTAGATGATTGTTTTGCTATTTTCTTGATGCTCTTATGACGATGGCCGTTTCCAGCAACTTTAAATAATTGGTTTCTTTTTAATCATTTTATCCAGTTAGATGATTACTTTCTGGGTTGGTGGGGAGTCTGCCACACTCATCACTCTGTCATTCTGAAAGTCCTGACTTTCATGATATGGTCTTTTACTTGCAAAGCAAAACAAACACAGAAACAAAAAAACCCATAAACTATAACACATCATGCGCTTAATTTTGCATGAATTTTTTTTCATATTATGATGTATAATCTCATTAGGCTTTGGTTGATTTTAGGCCATGTTAATAATTCCCATTCTTGGAATTTTTTCTTTCAAGGTATATCTAAAATCTATTATTCCATTGTATAACTTTTCTTTTTCTTTCATCAGGATTATAATCTCTATGCCTCCTAAGATGCCTACTGATAACCTGTTTCTAATAGATGTATTAGTTAAGCTTTCCTCAAAGAGTTTTAGAGCAGGGCTTAGTTACACTTCTGGTCTCCAAAACTCAACTTCACTGCATAAAAATGGTGTGGACTTTGCAAGTCACTTAGCTTCTCTAAAACAAATTTTTAAAAAATCACTTTATCTGAAAAATGTGGATGATATTAGTAACTATCTGCAAGAATTATTGTCAGGATTAAATAAGGTAAAATGTTTAGACCAATCAATATCTTGCACGCAGTAACTACCACTAAGTGTAAGCCCTCAGTAGGTCAGGCTTAAATAACCTAGGTGGGCAAGAATATGATACACCTCTCATTCTTTGAGGTTTTATTTTCTATAAAAATGAAGGATTTATTTGCAAAAGCACATATGCTTAAATTATAACAATTTCTACCCATAATTATATATGATGAAAAAATATAAAACTAAAATAACTGATTTAAATAGTCATAATGGTAAAATGAGTAAGTGGTTTTTAGACTTATATACATAAAATGTTGCTATTTTTTCAAATTCACTCACCTTGAAATATCTTGGGATTATACATTAGTTTGTTCCCATCTGTTATCAGCCTATTCTCAGCTGGTGTTAATTAAGCAACCTTATCTGTTCTTCTCAACATATATCAGAAGAAGAAACTACTTCTGATTTCTTCAAGCATATATATATATGCTTGAAGGAGGAAGAACAAAACAATGAATGATTCTCAGAGCCCACCAAATAAACACAGACCATTGTCCTCCCATCCATAAGAAGGTTAGCCCCAAATTAGTTTTCCTAAACAGACTTCTGACTCTTTATTCCATTCCCCAAAATTTCCCTAATAGAATACTAATGACTAAGAAGGTACACAGAACCCAAGCCAGCATCATTCCTCCTCTTCCCTAATAAATGGTAACAGTTTTGACCGCCTAGAAAATACTTTCATTTCTTCCACAATAACTGAGTTAGAATATCCCTGCTACACACACAGACCTCCAGCCCCTGATTCATGGTTGCTGTCCCTGTGATCAAGGCTGCAGGAGCACAAACACACTGAGAACTTGAGGGTTTCGGCACAGAGCCTGATTCTCCAGCATTGCTGGGTGTTACGTGGTCTTTATTCAGAAAACTTCTGAGGAGATCCTGTGCTGCATCTGTGGCAGTCAATTTTAGTCCACGCCCTCAGATTAAACTGGGTAGGATCCTACACAGAAAAGCACACTCTAGGAGTGGTTACATGGCACAGAAAAGCTGCTGTCCAGAACCCACCCTCCAGGAAGGAGTCACAGATACATCAACTCTTTATCCCCAATTAACACCATTTCCTCCTTCTTCCTTCATATATGCTTGAAGAAATCAGAAGTGTATATATATATATAACTTTACTGCCATCTTTCCAATGTCATTCTACAATATAATCATTGGCTCTATAACGCATGTGAAGTACTCATACATTTGCCTAACGAACGTTTTTACTCAATCTGGGTAGATAATGATTTCAAATAAATGTCAGGTTCCCATTTCCGTCTATATGCTTAAGTTTCAGTTCTTATAATTAATGACATCTGCCTCTCCCTTAGGTGTCCATTAAAATGTGTAAATTGTGACTTTTGTCTGTTATTCTTTAGTAAAATCTTGAAGTCCATCTCCATCAATTAGTTGGAAAACATATATATAATATATATATTTGAAATATTATTGTGAAAAACCTCTGTCTAGAAATTACACTTTTTTTTTGATGTTTCTTGTGAAAAAAATACACAAGAATATGACTTAAGATCCTAGAAATTTTATCCTTCCACTTTTCCTCCCAAATTCTGAACCAATTATGCAAGAAGAAAAGTTAAAAAGCAGGCGGGAAAATAAAAGTATGACTTTTAGTTTTGGTAGAACTGTATTGAGAATGTGACAAGGCAGATATGACACATGTGGGCCTTCAAATATAAAATCTGAGTATCGGACTGACAAAGTCAGTGTAGCACTGAAAACAAAAAGCTTCCTCACAGAGGAACCTACTCAGTAAAACTCATGGAGGAGCTGAGCAGAAACAAGTCCTGTTGTACAAAACGGTGTTATGCCCAGTGTCTCTGAGTTCCTCAAACAAGCTCAGGTTTCTGTGAGTGAGACATCTATATCCACATTAGCTGAAGTGACCCTGGTGACCAATGCAGAGTCACTGACATTAGCAGCCCACTGGGTCACAGCCACCTGTTTCCCTTACAATCAAAGATCCTTTACTTCATTAATTTTTGAAGTAAAGATCAAAGAAGTGATAACTTTTTTTTTTTTTTGTCACTCTCTGTATCCTTTTTTTTTTTTTTTTTTTTGAGACAGAGTCTCACTCTGTCACCCAGGCTGGAGTGCAGTGATGTGACCTTGGCTCACTCCACCCTCCGCCTCCCAGGTTCATGTAATTCTACTGCCTCAGCCTCCCAAGTAGCTGGGACTACAGGCAATGCCACACCACACCTGGCTACCTGGCTAATTTTTGTATTTTTAGTATAGATGGGGTTTCTCCATGTTGGCCAGGCTGGTCTCAAACTCCTGACCTCAAGTTATCTACCCACCTTGGCCTCCCAACATTCTGGGATTACAGGTGTGAGCCACTGCACCTGGACTGTATCCTTCTTGAAGATATTAGTCGTTTTTTTTTTTTTCAGTGAATATTATAGACCATATTTAAACAAATAGATAATAATAGTAAAAACTTTTACATTGTTTACTATGTGCCAAGCACTTTTCTAAGCATGTTACATATATTAATATATTTTATCCCCAGAAAAAGAAATATTAGCCATAAGTACTAATATTATTTCCATTCTACAGATGAGGAAAAAGGCTTAGATGAATAAGTAACTTCTACCAGGTTATACAGGTTGTAAGTGTGGGTCTCAGATTCAAATCACATGCTCCAAAGTTTATATTCTGAACCATCATCCAGTATCACCTCTCAAGGGGAAAAACTGATAGGCAGAAATAAATAGCTAATAGATGCCAGATGTAAAAATACCAACTTCTCCATAGCAACAAATCACAATACATATGTTTTCGTCATTTTAATTGTTATGAATATATCATTACATTGGTAAAAATTTCAAAATAAATTGTGAAATACAGAGACATAGATGATTAAAATGGTAGGGAAGAGGACACATTACTTGATTGTTGTAAGAGTGAAATTTTCCAGGATAAGGTAGTCATCTTTTCTGTGATTTTATTTTCTGACCTTGTAGACTATTTCTGATTTTTACATTACTACAAAATAAAACCAGGATTTATGTTTTATAATTTACATAGCTGCTTTATGTAGTTTTGATAGTTGCCTTTTTGTTGCTGCTGTTGTTGTTAGCCTATGGGAAGGAAGAGTTTGGAGGGCCTGGAGGAATTCTTGTGGGTGGTGAGTTACTCTTCTGTTTATATATGTTCTTATTCTGATTTTGCTTGTAAACCTAATGTCTTGGAACTTACACATAAATTTTAATAACATAGTTAGACAAGAGCTTAATAGTATTTACACAGTAGTCTTTGCTTCATTTTTTAAATCTAAAATTATAATGCAATTCAGCAGAAAAAAGATGTCTATTTGAAGTCAGGAATAAATTCCTTGACTACTCAGTGTAACAAATGTTAAAAAAAAGTTACATTTGTCCTTAAGTCCTTCAACTTTATCCTGTGAGATTTTTATTTAAATCATCAGTGATCTTCGTTACATTTACTTTTCCAACTTTTATATTGTTAAAGAGGTTAGGTAGGCTTTTATCCCTTTGTTTTAAATGAATCTTGATAAATGCAACCATAAACAGCTTTGTAAAGTTCATATAGTTTTAGACCACCTATTAGAAACGAATAATAAACATATTTATTAGATGGTTTGAAAATTACTATAGCTAATTACTCTAAATTGAATCTTAAAAGTTTCTGGTGTATTATAGGAATTGCTGAACTTAATTGGCTCTAAAAACCTCACACAGGCAGTGCATGACTTTTATGAAGAATAAATAAAATACAGAGAAATAATAATTTATCAGCTCTCTGTTTAGAAAAATAAGAGCATGAAAAGTCTTTTCTAATACCTGAGAAGTTTAACACGAATATTCTGTTAATAGGAAGCAGTTAAGTTTTTTTTATCAGCTCATATCCAATTCAGTTCTTCAGAGTTTCCCCACATATTGATCATTCCACTTAGATCTTTCTTTACCAATGCAGTGATAGCACACTTGTAACTAAGTGAAGTTAGCCCTTAGAAATGATTATACCTTTTCAGTCAGCAAATATGGAATTTCATACTTATCTATCTGTTTTAAAGTCAAAAAAGAAATAAAAATTCTAGATCCATACAAACTTTGGATAAATGAAGACAGATAAAATATGGCAAGTTGCCCTAGCCATTTGTGAAAAAGGTGTTCCTACCTGATTTGTAAACAAATAGAAATTCATTACTAGAAAAAGACAAATTACCCAGAATTTATGGGAGAGTAATTTATTTCCTTTAAGTCATGATAATGACTCTCCATTATCCACCATTTTTACTTTACCCTCAGACCTCAGAAATTGAAACAATGATTATAGGCTTTAGTGAAAAATGTTTCCCATTTTCCTTCTTTGATTCTCTTAAATATTAGGAAATGGGATTCTCTTTAAGCTTATCTTTGCTGAGTAGATGATTTTAGAGATGAATGTGCCATATGTTAATATTATTTCTAAAAGTTATTCTATTATTATATTACTACTAAATTCTGGAGGAAGAAATAAAAAAGGTTAACAATCCTCAATTTAAAAGCACATTACATTTCATTACATTGTCTTTTGATTTCATTTTCTTCAATATTTGAAATATATTTTCTTGTAGAAGGGATATTACAAATAGTTTATTATAGTAACTTGCTTCCCAGTTAAAACCAGAAAGGCTTGCTCCACAATGTAGCCAACCTATAAATATATAGATTTATATTATCAGTAACAGAGTAAATTCATCCTCTTACCTTCCTTCCTCCCTCCCTCCCTCCTTTCCTTTCTTTTCTTTCTGTTTCTTTCTTTCTTTCTCTCTCTCTCTTTTATTCTTTTCCTTTTTTTTTTTTCCGAGACAGAGTCTCGCTCTGTCACCCAGGCTGGAGTGCAGTGGCACAATCTTGGCTCACTGCAAGCTCTGCCTCCCAGGTTCACACCATTCTCCTGCATCAGCCTCCCATGTAGCTGTGACTACAGGTGCGGCCACCACGCCCGGCTAATTTTTTGTATTTTTAGTAGAGACAGGGTTTCACTGTGTTAGCCAGGATGGTCTCGATCTCCTGACCTTGTGATCTGCCCCCCTCGGCCTCCCAAAGTGCTGGGATTACAGGTGTGAGCCAACGCGCCTGGCCTCTTTCTTTTTTTTTAACCAACCAGCATAGCCCAGTACCTCTTTTACATAAATACATATAAAGAAACTCTCATATCTATACATATTGAGATACGTCTATGGGTGTTAAAACCAGCAGTTTGTGATGCCAAAATCTTGGAAACTACCCAAGGGTCTATTCTATTGATAGGGGAAAGGAACTAGATCAATGTTACATATATATTTATTTATACATAAAAAGTTGAATATTTATATAATGGAATGTTGTACAGCCTTTAAAATAAGTAAAGTTTATCTACATGTACCAACATGTATATTAGGGCATACTGGAGAGAGGAATAAAATGGTTTGCATAAAAATATGTTTAACATAATAAAATATATAAATATAATGTAGGTAATGTTTGAAACTACTTAAAGTGGTACATATTGTGGATCAATATGCACATATGCTGAAAAAGTTTACACGCACTATGGTAAGAATGCACACTCCCTTAGGATAGTGTTCCTCTCTAAAAGGAAGAGGGACAAATAAGTTTTAGGTTGGAGGAGATAGGGTTTTAAATATATCTGCATTCTTCACTTTTTAAAAATCTCACCCTTTGAGGTAGTTTATGAGGTCAAAATTCAAAAATGTTAGTCTTTTTTATTAGGTTGACATTTGCACAGATGGTACAAAAACAAGGTAAGACTGCTGGCACCTTAGCATGATTCAAGGCAGTAACACCCAACTGTACCAGTAATCACAGATATGCATCCATCCACAGTAAAATATAGATTCACTTCAAAATGCCATTTAAGTAGAATTTAAAAGTTCATTATATTACATTGCAAATCTCGAGTGCATATACTTTTAATATTATGTGCAACAAAATTGGAAGTTTGCATAAAATATTCTGCTGTACTGTGGAATAGGACAGCTGTCTTGAGAAGAAGCACTTGTATGACTAAGTTGCAAGTTGAACAAACTTTACATTTTATGGAATGCTTTTTTTACTTGTCAGAACAATTTGCAGACACACTATGATTATCAGATTAGAGTATTATCGACATCTTTTTTAATATAAAAGTGAGCTTCTCATTTTAAGAAAAGCAAACATATATCAAGATGTTGTTTTTCCTAAAATTGTTGTCAAGGACAAAATTTTGCTTTCAAGAGAAAATCTAAATTTTGGAAACCTTGTATCTGCCACAATGAATGACATTTTCAGTTTTTCAATACTTAGCACATTTTGTGATGAATAAGTGATGACAGAAACAAAGGATTTTAAAAATATATTATGATGAAATGTGTCAACATTTAGATCTCCATGATGTATAGATGTTACAAAATCCTGGTGGAGAAAAACATCCATTCAAAAGGCAAAACTGATCAATGGACTTTAATGTAATCAAGCACATAACAAATTAAGCAAAGTTATTTGATATTTTTTCAGATAAGACATCACAACTAACCTTTAAGAAATTATTGTCAAGTTTTAGTGTAGTATCAAAGAATATTCACAACTATCTAAAAAGAAAGCTATTAAAATACTGCTGCTCCCTTTTCCAAATACTTATCAAACATACCCCAATCAAAACGGTAAATTGCAATAAATTGAACACAGATATGAGAATCTATTAAGCTAAATGTTAAAGAGATTTGCAAACACGTAAACCAATGGTGCTCTTCTAAAGCACTATTTTTTTATTTGGATAAACTACAGAAAATAAAGACTATTAAAAATTTTTAAATACGAAAAAAGAGTAAGAGAAAAGATAGGAAAAGAAAAGAAAGACTGTCCAGGATCTGTTCCCATTTATAACCACAGGCAACAGCTTGATATATTTCATTTCAGACACTATGTTTCTTAGCTTGGACTTAAAAAATGTTTGCTCTCCATCCTGAAGGTGTCTCCAGTAGCTGCTATCAATTGATTAGGGGAACAGGCAGGGAATGATCCCGTTTTTCAAGCAAGCATGCCCACACATGTTATAACCTCAGGTTAGAATGACAGATGATAACTATACATAGACCTGAGAAGCATGAATGTTGAGCATGGCAAACTCAATTTAACTAATTTGTGCTTGAGCACATTAAATGAATTTAAAGCTTTACTCTGTAAACTTGCTACATATTTTTGCTACTATTCTCTTGCTATATATACTCTCAACTTGCACAGAGTGTCCAGAGAGTATCCCACATGACTCCCTTCTGTCTTTTCATGCATTTTTCCATCTCTATAGCACATTGACTCTTCTTACTATCTCCTCCCCCGCCCTGCCTCACATATTCCTCACTTACACTTTCCACACACACACTTTCTTTGTAGTCAGGGAAATCTTCATAGACTCTTTTCCTTCCATTCCTTCTAAGATTCTAGAGGCTGATTTCGGGTGGGGGAAGAGGATTGGTGTTTTCCTTTGTTTCATACCCAAAAGGGGAAGGTAGGTAGAAAAGGAATGCAGCAGGGAGGGAGGGAGGGAAGGAAGGGAAGGAGGGAGGGAGGGAGGGATGAAGAAGGGAAGGGAGGAAAGCAGGAAAGGAAGGAAAGAAAGAAGAAGGCAAAGAATTTTAAAAATCACAATTTAAAAAGGACAAAAATTCCTTTATTGATTCCTGAATGTGGAGAAGTAAGAATGGATGTTCAATCCTTTCGCACACTTTGTTGAGTGGGACACTTTGCCACCTAGCAGTGGAGAGTAGAAGTTTTTTCCCCATTATCTCTTAGGTGAAGAGGAATTAGAAACTCCAATTTGATATTGCAGCCTGTGCACCAAGCAGTGTGAACTTAGCAGGAAGGTACCTTTCTCAAACATTTCCAATCTATCATTATTATCTAGATCCTAGTGAAGGGCAGGTCTCTACAGAGGGCTGACCACAGCTATTCTACTTTTGAACTAGTTCTTTCCTCCTCCATGGTCTAATGCATCATACAGCAAGCTTTTTCTTTTCCTTCACTCCATCCATTTTTTTTTCCACCTCCATAGTGCCTTGATTTCTTCATTACTGCCCTTGCATTGAAGTCTGCCAAGGAAAGCATGCCAAGTTCCCCACCATTTTCATAGGTTGATGGGTGGCCAACCTCAGGAGGCTCATGGCACCCCACCTCTTCACTGTCATTTTCTTTCTCACCCTGTGTTCCTAGCATAATGGGAGCCTCTTTATACATCCATTTGAAAGCCTATTTGTTGACATTGTTTGAAGGTTAATATAAGGATTCTTGATGCGATAATTTAATGAAGTAAATCATTTATTTTAACCCTTTCTCCTATGGCATTATGTTGTGTATTCTTTGTCTTGCAATTAAATATTCTTAAAAGCAATAAACCATGTCTTCTTACCAAAAGTCCATGAGGGTACAAATTCAACTATAGCCTCCTTAGCAACAGATAGTAATTTTCTTTTTAATCTTTCCTTATTTGATACATAAAAATAATATCTAGTTATCTAGTTATTTTCATTTTCATATTCTACTTGTAATTGGACTATTTGTTCATGTATTTATTAGTCATTGGATTTCTTTATCTACACATGATCTTTTCTTGGTATTTGTTCATTTTCTTTGAGAAGATCATGAATTCTTCATGTATAAAAAGTATTGTAAACTTTTCATCATATTTATCATAAATATTTTATCCGAATCAGTTGTGTCTCAAAAACCATTTTGAAAGCTGAATAAATATCATGTACATGCGCCAGGTGCGGTGGCTCACGCCTGTAATCCTGGCACTTTGGGAGGCCTAGGCAGGTGGACCACCTGAGGTCAGGAGTTTGAGACCAGCCTGACCAACATGGTGAAACCCTGTCTCTACTAAAAATACAAAAATAAGCTGGGTGTGGTGGTGGCCACCTGTAATCCCAGCTAGTCAGGAGGCTGAGGCAGGAGAATCGCTTGAACCAGGAAGCAGAGGTTGCAGTGAGCCGAGATTCCACCATTGTGCTGCAGCCTGAGTGACATAGTAAGTCTCCATCTCAAAAAATATATATATCATGTATATGGTTGTTGAGTGCTGAGCATATAAATCGTCCTAAGACTCTGGTATGTCATCCCAAAGCTTTGAGGTTTGCAGCAAGCAGGACAATTTAAGAATGATTTACTTTCAAGCTACTTTTACTCACTTCCAAGCTAATTAAAGTTCATCTACATTATATTGTTCTCTCTCGTTTAGGTTCCAATAAACTTTTCTGATGGAAAGAAAAAGAACTGAGTTAGTAGCCTTGATGGTAATTGAACATAACCTTGACTATTGCCAAACAGGCAGTATCTCACTGGAAATATCATCTATTTGGGGGTCTGTGGCAGAAAAGTAATTGAGAGTTGCTGCTTGAACTAATGGAACTAACTCATAGAAGTTCTATGTGATACATCATGAGCCTTTATTGTTCTTTATGGTAATTGGTTTTTTAATTGTCTTTCTTCCCTACTAAATTATAAACTCTATGAGGACAAACTTGGATGTCTTGTTCATCATTATATCCTGCTACATAATTGTTGAATACATGGATGAATGTACAGCAAAAATAAAACAGTTGTGTAGTATACTTCAAAATGTGCCATTTTAATAGTTAAAATCAGAGCAGTAGAACTGGCATTTCAGTTTTCCTGTAAATGATTTGGCTGTGTAGCCTTGGCTGTTTGAGTGAATTAAATGTTACAGAAAAAAATCTTCCAAACCCTTAAAAATAATGTATTTATTTATTATCTATTTATTTATTTTTCCTTTTTTTTTCCATCTAAGTTGGAATACACATTGAGAAGAAAGTAAAAATATCTGAGAAACCTTACTAAAAATGAGCTGTTTTCCTCCTTGAAATGTAAATAAATGTTAATTTCTGAGAAATTAACACAAAACCTTGAGTTTAGACTAAAAACAAATTGCAATATGCAACAGGTCCTCGAATAACATTTTGTTGTAACGTTGATGAGAAAAATAATCAATTCCTTCTGAGGCCACTGTCTGTTTGGAGTTTGCACATTCTCCTCATGTCTACATGGGTTTTCTTCAGGTCCTCTGGTTTGTTTCCGTATCCCGAAGCCATGAACATTAGGTTAACTGGCATGTGTATATTGTGTCAGTTGGCATGAGGTTGTGTGTGTGTGTGAGCGTGCCCTGCAATGGAATAGCTGTGTGTGAGCGTGCCCTGCAATGGAATAGCATCATCTTGTCGGGGGCTGGATCCTGCATTGAACCCTGAAGTGACCCTGAACTAGAAAAAGTGGGTTGGAAAATCAATGAATGAATACAGATGATTGTAAAATAATAATTCATAAAGTATAAGATAATCATACAAATGCATTGCAATAAATGATGCAGGAGAAAAGAGCTCAGCGAGCCCACCATTATTTTTATTATACTTTAAGTTCTGGGGTACATGTGCGGAATGTGCAGTTTTGTTACATAGGTATACAGGTGCTACGGTGGTTTGCTGCACCCATCAACTCGTCACCTACATTAGGTATTTCTCCTAATTCTATCCCTCCCCTAGCCCCCCACATGCCAACAGGCCCCAGTGTGTGATGTTCCCCTCCTTGCATCCATGTGTTCTTCTTGTTCAACTCCCACTTATGAGTAAGAACATGCAGTGTTTGGTTTTTTGTTCTTGTGATAGTTTGCTGAGAATGATGGTTTCCAGTTTCATCCATGTCCCTGCAAAGGACATGAATTCATCCGTTTTTATGGCTGCATAGTATTCCATGGCATATATGTGCTATATTTTCTTTATCCAGTCTATCATTGATGGACATTTGGATTGGTTCCAAGTCTTTGCTATTGTGAATAGTGCTGCAATAAACGTAAGTGTGCATGTGTTTTTATAGAAGAATGGTTTAGAATCCTTTGGGTATATACCCAGCAATGGGATTGCTGGGTCAAATAATATTTCCAGTTCTAGATCCTTAAGGAATCACCACACTGCATTCCACGATGGTTGAACTAATTTACACTCCCACTAGCAGTGTAAAAGCATTACTATTTCTCCACATCCTCTCCAGCATCTGTTGTTTCCTGACTTTTTAATGACTGCCATTCTAACTGGCATGCGATGGTATCTCATTGTGGTTTTGATTTGCATTTCGCCAATGACCAGTGATGATGAGCATTTTTTCATATGTTTGTTGGCAGAATAAAGGTCTTTTTTTGAGAATTGTCTGTTCATATCCTTTGCCCACTTTTTGATGGGGTTTTTTTCTTGTAAACTTGTTTAAGTTCTTTGTAGATTATGGATATTAGCCCTTTGTCAGATGGATAGATTGCAAAAATTCTCTCCCATTATGCAGGGTGCCTGTTTACTTTGCTGATAGTTTCTTTTGCTGTGCAGAAGCTCTTGAGTTTAACTAGATCCCAGTTGTCAATCTTGGCTTTTATTGCCATTGGTTTTGTTTTTTAGACATGAAGTCTTTGCCCATGCCTATGTCCTGAAATGGTATTGCGCAGGTTTTCTTCTAGGATTCTTATGGTTTTAGGTCTTACATTTAAGTCTTGAATCCATCTTGAGTTGATTTTTGTATAAGGTATACGAAGGGGTACAGTTTCAGTTTTCTGCATATGGCTAACCAGTTTTCCCAATACCATTTATTAAATAAGGAATCTTTCCCCCATTGCTTGTTTGTGTCAGGTTTGTCAAAGATCAGATAGTTGTAGATGTGTGGTGTTATTTCTGAGGCCTCTATTCTGTTCCATTGCTCTATATATCTGTTTTGGTACCAGTAACATGATTTTTTGGTTACTGTAGCCTTGTAGTATAGTTTGAAGTCAGGTAGGGTGATGCCTTCAGCTTTGTTCCTTTTGCTTAGGATTTTCTTGGCTATGTGGGCTCTTTTTTTGGTTCCATATAAAGTTTAAAGTAGTTTCTTCCAATTCTGTGAAGAAAGTCAGTGGTAGCTTGGTGGGGATAGCATTGCATTTATAAATTACTTTGGGCAGTATGGCCATTTTCACAATACTGATTCTTCCTATCCATGAGCATGGAATATGTTTGTGTCCTCTCTTATTTCCTCGAACAGTAATTTGTAGTTCTTCTCAAAGAGGTCCTTCACATCCCTTGTAAGTTATATTCCTAGGTATTTTATTCCCTTTGTATAAATTGTGAATGGGAGTTCACTCATGATTTGGCTATTACTGGTTTATAGGAATGCTTGTGATTTTTGCACATTCATTTGGTATCCTGAGACTTTGCTGAAGTTGCTTACCAGCTTACGGAGATTTTGGGCTGAGACGATGGGGTTTTCTAAATATACAATCATGTCATCTGCAAACACAGACAATTTGACTGCCTCTCTTCCTATTTGAATACCCTTTATTTCCTTCTCTTGCCTGACTGCCCTGGCCAAGAACTTCCAATACTATATTAAACAGGAGTGGTGACAGAGGGCATCCTTGTCTTGTGCTGGTTTTCAAAGGGAATGCTTCCAGTTTTTGACCATTCAGTCTGATATTGGCTATGGGGTTGTCATAAATAGCTCTTATTATTTTGAGATATGTTCCATTGATACCTAGTTTATTGAAAGTTCTTAGCATGAAGAAGTGTTGAATTTTGTTGAAGGCCTTTTCTGCATCTATTGAGATAATCATGTGGTTTTTGCCATTGGTTCTGTTTATGTGATGGATTATGCTTACCGAGTTTTGCATTTTGCGTATGTCCAGCCTTGCATCTCAGGTATGAAGCTGACTTGATCGTGGTGGACAAGCTTTTTGATGTACTGGGGACTCGGTTTGAGTTGAGGATTATCACATCGATGTTCCTCAGGGATACTGGCCTGAAATTTTCCTTTTTTGTTGTGTTTCTGCCAGGTTTTGGCATCAGGATGATGCTAGCTTCATAGAGTGAGTTAGGAAGGATTCTTTCTTTTTCTATCATTTGGAATACTTTCAGAAGGAATGGTACAAGCTCCTCTTTGCACTTCTGGTAGAATTTGGCTGTGAATCCATCTGGTCCTGTATGTTTTTTAGTTGGTAGGCTATTAATTACTGCCTCAATTTCAGAACTGATTATTGGTCTATTCAGGGATTCAACTTCTTCTTTGTTTAGTCTTGGGAGGGTGTATGTGTTCAGGAATTTATCCGTTTCTTCTAGGTTTTCTAGTTTATCTGTGGTGTTTATAGCATTCTCTGATGGTAGTTTGTATTTCTGTGGGATTATTGGTGATATCCCCTATATCACTTTTTACTGCATCTATTTGATTCTTCTCTCTTTTCTTCTTTATTAGTCTGGCTAATGGTCTATTTTGTTGATCTTTTCAAAAAAACCAGTTCCTGGATTCACTGATTTTTTGAAGGGTTTTTCATGTCTCTATCTCCTTCAGTTCTGCTCTGATCTTACTTATTTCTTGCCTTCTGCTAGCTTTTGAATTTGTTTGCTGTTGCTTCTCTACTTCTTTTAATTGTAATATTAGGGTGTCAATTTTAGATCTTTCCTGCTGTCTCTTATGGGCATTTAGTGCTATAAATTTCCATGTACACACTATTTTAAATGTATCCCAGAGATTTTGGTACCTTGTGTCTTCGTTTTCATTGGTTTCAAAGAACATCTTTATTTCTGCCTTCATTTCTTTATTTACCCAGAAGTCATTCAGGAGCAGATTGTTCAGCTTCCATGTAGTTGTGTGGTTTTGAGTGAGTTTCTTAGTCCTAAGCTCTAATTTGATTACACTGTGGTCTGAGAGACTGTTTGTTATGATTTTAGTTCTTTTGCATTTGCTGAGGAATGTTTTTCTTCCAATTATGTGGTCAGTTTCAGAATAAATGCTATGTGGTGCTGAGAAGAATGTATATTCTGTTTATTTGGGGTGGCGAGTTCTGTAGGTGTCTATTAGGTCCACTTGGTGTAGTGCTGAGTTCAAGTGCTGAATATCCTTGTTAATTTTCTGTCTCGTTGATCTGTCTAACATTGACAGTGGGTGTTAAATTCTCTCATTATTATTGTGTGGGAGTCTACGTCTCTTTGTAGGTTTCTAAGAACTTGCTTTATGAATCTGGGTGTTCCCGTATTGGGACTGGGTGCACATATATTTAGGATAGTTTGTTCTTCTTGCTGCATTGATCCCATTACCACCATTATGTAATGCCCTTGTCTCTTTTGATCTTTGTTGGTTTAAAGTCTGTTTTATCAGAGATTAGGATTGGAACCCTTGCTTTTTTTTTTTTTTTTTTTTTTCTTTCCATTTGCTTGGTAGATTTTCCTCCATCCCTTTATTTTGAGCCTATGTGTGTCTTTGCCTGTGAGATGGGTCTCCTGAAATCAGCACACTGATGGGTCTTGACTCTTTATCCAATTTGCCAGTCTGTGTCTTTTAGTTGGGGCATTCAGCCCATTTACATTTAAGGTTAATACTGTTATGTGTGAATTTGATCCTGTCATTATTATGTTAGCTAGTTGTTTTGTCCTTTAGTTGATGCAGTTTCCTCATAGTGTCAATGTTCTTTACAATTTGGTATGTTTTTGCAGTGGCTGTACTGGTTGTTCCTTTCCATGTTTAGTGCTTCCTTCAGGAGCTCTTGTAAGACAGGCCAGGTGGTGACAAAATCTCTCAGCACTTTCTTGTCTGTCAAGGATTTTATTTTTCCTTCACTTATGAAGCTTAGTTTGGCTGGATATAGAATTCTGGATTGAAAATTCTTTTCTTTAAGAATGTTGAATATTGGCCCCTACTCTCTTCTGGCTTGTAGGGTTTCTGCTGAGAGATCCCCTGTTAGTCTGATGGGCTTCCCTTTATGGGTATTAGTCTGATGGGCTTCCCTTTATGGGTAACCCAACCTTTCTCGCTGGCCACTCTTAACATTTTTTCCTTCATTTCAACCTTGGTGAATTTGATAATTATGTGTCTTGGGGTTGCTCTTCTTGAGGAGTATCTTTGTGGTGTTCTCTGTATTTCCTGAATTTGAATGTTGGCCTGTCTTGTTAGATTGCGGAAGTTCTCCTGGATAATACCCGCAAGAGTGTTTTCCAATTTGGTTCCATTCTCCCCATCGCTTTCAGGTACACCAGTCAAACATAGGTTTGTTCTTGTCTCATAGTCCCATATTTCTTGGAGGTTTTGTTCATTCCTTTTTATTATTTTTTTCTCTGTCTTGCCTTTTCTCTTTATATCATTAAGTTGATCTTCAATCACTGATATCCTTTTTTCCACTTGATCAATTCACCTATTGATACTTGTGTACTCTTCATGAAGTTCTTGTGCTGTGTTTTTCAGCTCCATCAGTTCATTTATGTTCTTCTCTACACTGGTTATTCTAGTTAGCAATTCGTCTAACCTTTTTTCAATGTTCTTAGCTTTCTCGCATTGGCTTAGAACATGCTCCTTTAGCTCAGAGGAGTTTGTTATTGCCCACCTTCTGAAGCCTATATCTGTCAATTCATCAAACCCGTTCTCTGTCCAGTTTTGTTCCCTTCCTGGTGAGAAGAGGAGTTGTGATCCTTTGGAGGAGAAAAGGCATTCTGGTTTTAGAATTTTCAGCCTTTTTGCACTGGTTTCTCCCCATCTTTGTGGATTTATCTACCTTTGGTCTTTGATGCTGGTGACCTTCAGATGGGGTCTTTGAGTGGACATACTATTTCTTTCTGTGTGTTAGTTTTCCTTCTAACAGTCAGATCCCCCCCTCTGCTGAAGGTCTGCTGGAGTTTACTGGAGGTTCACTCCCGACCCTGTTTGGCTGGGTATCACCAGCAGAGGCTGCAGAACAGCAAAGATTGCTGCCTGTTCTTTCCTCTGCAAGCTTCATCCCAGAGGGGCACCTGCCAGATGCCAGCCAGAGCTCTCCTGTATGAGGTGTCTGTTGGCCCCTTCTGGGAGGTGTCTTCCAGTCAGGATACATGAGGGTCAGGGACCCATAGCAGAGCTTGAACACTATGCTGGGAGGTCCACTGCTGTCTTCAGAACTCCAACACTGTGCTGGGAGGTCTGCTGCTCTCTTCAGAGCTATCACACAGGGACGTTTAAGTCTGCTGAAGCTGTACCCACAACCACCCCGTCCCCGAAGTGCTCTGTCCCAGAGATAAGGAGGTTTTATCTGTAAGTCCCTGACTGGGAGCCCACCATTTTTATGACTGTTTTTGAACTGCAAGGTGGTAACGGGGTGCTCTGACAAATTTTGCTTGGCAAATATTTATTCCTTGACTTAACCCATCACCACTACAATTTCCTTCATTCCTGATTCACCAAAAAATTAGGTAAATAATTATGTTACTCATTTTGATTAATCTTTCTTAAATGTATATATGGCTCACATTTATTTCAATGTTTAATATAAGTGCTTGGAATCTTTATTTAGAAGTGTAGTGAGGTTTTCTGTGACCAGAAATATGCAGTAGCAACTTAACTCTTATGTCAATTAGCCTATGGTAAAATTGGTTTCATTAAACATCATTTTGCTTCAAGTTGTGGTTTTCAAGCACCTATGGACAATAGTGAAGATTTACTGTACATGTTTTCAGATAAGACCCATTACAGTTAATTCCCTCATAGATATGCTATAGTTACTCTGCTTTATTCATCTAGCTCTAGTGGAGTTTCTTGACTAGGAACTCTGAACACTTTTTGTTTAAGCTTATTTATAAAGTGTTATGTCCACTTTCATTTTCTTTATAAAATGACAATTATACTTCTTCTGTTACCCTTCCTTGCATTAATTATCCCAGTACATGCAACTGAAGAAGGAAGCAGGAGATGATTAGGGGCCACACAGTGAAGCGGCCACCATGGTACCATGTTTTGTTCTAGGTGGACTGCTCCAAGAGTTCAGTTTCATCAATTCTCTCTGAACTGATAAGACAAATTTGTCAAGCCCACAAGACATTGTTGAAACCAGAATGCCGGTTTATTAATTTAAATTAGAGTGTACATCAATACCTCAGCCCATTAGCCAGGGCAAATCTTTTCCTATACATCAGACATTCAGGAAGTGAATCAGAAAAATCTATTTAGTGAGCATAAAATAAAAGATCATTGTATGTTCTTGAAAAATATTTCACTCAGATTGTAGGAAACTCTATCAATTCCCCACTATAGAGAAACTCTCTTTGGAGACAGAGTACTTAAGCCTGCTAAATTAATATTCCTTTCTTTCCCTCCCTAGAAGAATGCTGCATATATATATATTCTGCCTGTCCACTTTTTAAAAGACCTGCAGACAGTGATTCCACATAATAAAGCATAAATTGATGAACATTTCTGAGTAGATTGCAACATTCTGTGTATCACTGTCACTCAAGCTGAATTTGTACTTTGTATATATTTATAAGTAGTCACCAAATGTTATCTACTATTATTATAGTTTTGTATATCAGTGCCTATCATGGGCCTAAGATAACTGTCTACTACAATCTTTGTATAAATCAAAATTTTCCCAGGTTCACATCTAGGTCAAATAATCTATTTTACAGACTAACTTTCCTACTAAAGTATCATTGTTAAGCAATGCATTGTCATGTACATAAAGAAAATGTAGATTATGCTTTACTTCTCAGGTTTATTAACATTTTCTATATCACTTTAATGTCTGTAATATTTGTAAATTTAATTTAAATGATGGAATTATGTTTATGAGTCATTTGAAGAATGTGTACTAAATTTGAGTCTGAATTCTCTTATGACTATAATAATGATTTATCATCTGCTAGATTCATGATTTTATTCTAAGCAGGCTAAGAGAGGTGAATAAATATTAGCAATAAAAATTATATCATTCTACTCTTAATACATATGTAAAATGTAATAAGAATGACAGTTTAAATTAATTCAGTTGGAATCCTAAAACCACATCTAGAAAACTGACTTTTCTAGATGTGGAATCACTGTCTGCATGTCTTTTAAAAAGTGGACATTCATTCATTCAAATATGATCATACATTTTAAAACTAATTCATCTAGTTAATTGCACAAGATTCCTCATGAATAAACCAAATATTTTCAACCTGAGGATGTTTTATTATAACCAATGTAGATATTCATTGGTTGTCACCTCAGGAACCACTCCTATTTCTTACCAACGTTACTCAGATTTTCCATAAGGAGTTTACTCTACTCAGGTCCTCAGTCTGTAGTTGGGTATAAGATGAATCCCATCTCCAGCCTTTGAATTAAGCCCTCTGATTTGTTCACGAATGCAGACTTGTCCAATTTTGGACCAATAAAGAGAAAAAAAGTCTATGATGTGCATAGCCATGATCACTGATCTTTGTCCTTTTAGGTAAGATGTAAGTGTGTGAGGTTTGGGGGTGCCTTAGGTGTAGGGGTAGAATATGATGTTTTGATATATGTCTACAATGTGAAATGGTTAAATCAAGCAAATTAAAATAGCCACCAGCTCACCTATCTTTTTTTATGGTGATATACTTGAAATTTACCCTTGGCTATTTTGAAATATACAATACATTGTTATTGACTGTAGTCACCCTATCCCTGTTTCTATCTGAAACACTGTACCCTTTCATCAGCAACTCTCATTCGCTTTCTTCCCACCACACTCCTCTACCCCAGCCTCCAATAACCACTAGTCTACATTTCTATGGTTCAACTTTATTAGATTTCACATGTAAGTGAAATCATGTGGTATTTGTCTTTTTGTGACTGGCTTATTTTACTTAATACAGTGTCCTCCATATTTACCCATATTTTCACAAATGACAGGATTTTCCCCCTTTTAAAGGCTGAGTAGTATTCCATTGTGTGTGTGTGTGTGTGTATGTGTGTGTGTATGTGTAGTATAGTATATAATATATATATAAACAGTATTCCATTTGTTTTTGTGTGTATATATAGTATATGTGTGTGTATATATAGTATTATATATATCATATTCCTGTGTGTGACACACACATACACACACATATATATATATATACACACACACATATATATATCTCACATTTTCTTTATCAATTCATCTGTTGATAGGCACTTGCGTTGATTTCATATCTTGGCTATTGTGAATAGTGCTGCAATGAACATGGGAGTGCAGATACCCCCAACATAATTTATTTCAGTTCCTTTGGATACATACCCAAAAGTGGAATTGCTGGATCATATGGTAGTAATGTTTTTAGTTTCTTCAGGAACCTCTATACCATTTTCCATCATGGCTATACTAATTCACATTCCCACCAACACTGTGCAAGAGT
This sequence comes from Piliocolobus tephrosceles, assembly GCF_002776525.5. Lineage (NCBI taxonomy): Eukaryota > Metazoa > Chordata > Mammalia > Primates > Cercopithecidae > Piliocolobus > Piliocolobus tephrosceles. The sequence continues at coordinate 47,796,792 of NC_045451.1, read as the reverse complement.
CCCTTTTTCTCCACATCCTCTCTAACATTTATCTCAGTGATATTTAATTGTAGTTTTATTTTGCACTTCCCTAATGATTAGTAATGCTGAACATTTTTTCATGTACTTCACCATTTGTATGCCTTCTTTTGAGGAATACCTGTTCGAGCTTTTCTAAATTTTTAATTGAGTGGTTTTCTTGCTATTGAGTTTTTCAAGCTGTTCCTTTTATATTTTAGATATTAGTCCCTTACCATATGCATGGTTTGCAAGTATTTTCTCCTATGCTGTGGGTTGTTTCTTCATTTTGTTAATTGTTTCCTTCGCTGTGCAGAAGATTTTTAGTTTGATGTCATCCAATTCATCTATTTTTGTTTTTGTTACATGTCCTTTTGGGATCATATCTCAAAAATTATTGTTCAGGTCAATGCTGTGGAGCTCTTCCCCTACGTTTTCTTCTAATAGTTTTACAATTTGAGGTCTTATACTTGCGTCTTTAACCCATATTGAGTTGATTTTCATATACAAGGGTCTAATTTCTTTTGCACATCAATATTCAGTTTTCCCAACACCATTTATTGAAGAAACTTTCTTTTTCCATTGTATGTTCTTGTGCTATTGTGAAAAATCAATAGACTAAGAATGCAGGGGCTTGTTTTTGGGTTTTCTTCCTGCTGCTTCGGTTGATGTGACTGTTTGTATACAAATACCACGGTTTTTAAATAACAATTGCGTTATGTTTTGATATCAGAAAATGTGATACCTCTAGTTTTGGGGTTTTCTGCTCAAGACTTTTTTGTCTATTTGAGGTCTTTCGTGGTTCCATGTGAACTTAAGAATTTTTTTCTATTTCTTTGAAAAATAATATTGAAATTTTTATAGGGATTACATTCAATCTGTGAATTGCTTTGAATAGTATGGACATTTTCACATTGTGAATTCTTCCAATTCATGAACAAGGATTATCTTTCCGTTTATTTGTGTTTTCTTCAGTTTCTTTTGCCAGTGTTTTATAGTTTTCAGTGTGCAGGTCTTTTACATTCTTGGTCAAATTTGTATCTAAATATTTAAATTTTTGTTATGATTGTAAATGGGATTGTTTTCTTAATACCTTTTTCAGGTAGTTAATTATTTAAATAGAGAAATGTTACTGATTTTTGTATGTTGATATTGTATTCTGCAACTTTACTGAATTTGTTTATCAGTTCTAACAGTTTTTTTGGCAAAGACTTAGTTGTTTTTTGACCAGCAGGAGAATCACCATGTAGTTCCTAAGGATAAAGCTGGCATAAGTGAAGGCAGAACAGAGAGAGATAATCCAGATGTTTGTGATATTGTTTAAACAGCTGAGTAAAGTTTCATCCAGAGCTAGTTGTACCACTGGATTTTTAAGATGTAAAGCCAATGTGTATTTAGTTCATTTGTTTATTTTAGCTTTTTGATTTTGTTTTCTATTCCATGCAACCAAAAGATTTCTTACTGACATAGGAACTGACAGATTTGATTTCAGTATTACATGGAGTTGTTATGTATATGTATTTAAGAAGAAACAGAGTAGAAATTCATTTCTGCACTTAACAAATGTTTATTGAGTACCTATTTATTCCAGGGAATGTAGTAGTACTGAAGATACAGGGAGTAAACAAAACCTGTCTGGTACCTGTTCACAGAATATTCTTCTTACATTCTAGCAAGCAAGAAGATATTTAAAACTAATTACACATTAATACATTCATCTTAATTTTGAAAGGGCTGTAAAGAAGAAGAACAAAATCTCATGGAGGTTTATAAAAGTGAAATAGATCTAGTCTGGGGTAAATTAGCTTCCTAGGGCTGCCATAACAAATATCCACATACTGAAAACAGCAGAAATTTATTCTCTGACAGTTCCGCAAACTAAAAGTCTAAAATCCAGGTGTTGGCAGGACCATACTCTCTGTGAAGGCTCTAAGGAAAAGTCCGTCTCTGCCTCTTTCTAGCTTCTGGTGGTTGCCAGCAATCCTTGACATTCCTGGGCTTGTAGCTCCATCACTCTGGTCTCTTCCTGCATTATCATATGGCCTTCCTCCTTGTGTATCATTATGTCTCCAAATATCTTTCAACTATCTTTTTGGGGGGACATAATTTAATCCACAACAGAGGTTTAAGGAAGACTTCTCTGAGGAGATCATCTTGAGCTGACATCTAAGGATGAACCTGAATTTCTAAGGCAGGAACAATGAGAATGTGTATTCCAGCTATATATTGCATTTGTTGCTCTTCCATTATTTCTGCCTTCATCCATCATTACTCCTATATTATCTTTTAGTCTTCCATCTGGAACCCCAACATTTTAAAGGGAAGAAATTGTGGAAGGGCATCTCCTAAGAATGGTCATGATAGCATCTCTTGGACAGTCACAGAGTCAAATGATAAATGAAGCCTGTATGTGTTTGTATTCACTAAGAATATTTTTCTAAAGCTTTTGTTTAGAATAAGATAGCATTAGACTATGTTTTTTATGTAACTATGCATTGTAAGTGGCAGAGGAATTTGGAATATCTCTTTTTTCTCCAAGCATAAAACTGTATTTAATTGCTATTTTAATTTTGGAAGAAATACGCATATAATCTACTTTCTACCTTGATTTTCACTGATAATGTTAAAGTATTAGCACATAAAATTTGTTAATTGCAGGAAATAATTTAAAATTTTCTCTACTAAATGGTCTCAAAACAAAATTTCAACGCACTGCTATTTTTCCAAAGGAACCCTGAGTTTAGCCACTTAAATCAGTGAGTTTTTTTACTGACTAAGAGCTTTTATTCAGAACACAATCTTTCCACATAACCTTGTGTCCTTCTCTTCATACCCTAAGAGCTGAATTCATTTATTTTCTTCCATAGATTACTTGTACTTTGGGTTTATTCAACACTTTACTACTTACTGACCATGAAAAAAATAAATTAACATCAACTTTTAGAAAAGAAATTATGAGTTAGGATTTCTCATTTGTAATAAAGATAATTTTTTCGATTATTTGAATAAATTTCACTGTGAGTACAAAAACATTTTTTAGGTCATGAAACAGAAATATGTATATGGAATCTCATTATTATTTATTAAATCAGGTATTTTATCACACTTATTTTGCTGTCTGATTTTTACAACTTGGCTTCATGGGTGGAAAAGTGAGGCCCAAAGTTGCATAGCAAGTAGATATGCTCAAGTAGAGAATAAAAATTTAGGTTTGACTATGAAACCTGCTCAGTTTTCCCATAGAACTGATGTTCATGGTTCCTTTTGAATAAATATAAAAAGTAACCCTCCCAGTCTTCAAACTTGAGAAATTTACAACTGTTTTATCTCAGTTCCTTTCTCTGGAAACTAATCATCAGGCTGCCCAGATAGTATCAAGGAGCTGAAACTTACCAGACCATTGCATCTAAAAAATAAAGAGCCAAACCTCTTACCCATCATGATTGCTAATTCAATCACCTGCTTCCTGTTGACCAATTCCTCTTCCTTACCACTCCTTAATTCCTCTTTTCTGTATCTAATTACATTTTTGCTACAAAACCCCTTAATTTTAGTCAGACAGGGAGATGGAGTTGAGACTGATCTCCCATCTCCTTGGCTGTGCTAGCACCCAAATAGGTCTTCTTCCAGGGCAATACTGGTTGTTTCAGTGATTAGCTTTCTGTGCACTGAATAGCAGGACCTACCCTGAACACCTGGTATTTTCGTAACAACCATCTTTAATGAAAACTTAATTTTTCATTAATGCCATTTAAATTTTTCCCAGTGCTACATACAGAGAAACTAACACTTAAATACTTAAACTTTATTTCCTTTTTTTTTAAGTCAAGGTCTCCCTCTGTTGCCCAGGCTGAACTGAAGTGCACTGCAGCCTCAAACTCCTGGGCTCAAGCAATCCTCCCACCTCAGCCTCCTGAGCAGCTAGGATTACAGGCATGCACCGCCATGCCCCGCTAAGACATATATTTTTTTCTCTCACTATATTGCCCAGGCTGATTTCAACCCTCCAGGCCTCAAGCAATCCTCCTGCCTCAGCCTCCCCAAGTGTCGGGATTTAAGGTGTAAACTACCACGCCTAGTCTACTTAAATGTTTTTAAAAGTATACATTATCTCCTCTTTAACTTGATATTCAGTAGCTCTTAGGGGATTACTTTAAGTTATGTGCTCTCATAAAACTAATGTTCCAGGAACACGTCTTCCTTCTTATTAGTAATGAGCATATTTAGCCCCCTACTATGTATAAAACACTGGACTAAATGTTTATATCATTGAAAGCACAGGAAACTGAATTCTGCCAGTAAGGGATTTATAATCTATAAAGGAAGTCAAGACACATAAGGTTATTACCTAACTTAAATTCTTAATTTACTTACTATTGTCCCTAGGATCAGATCTAAACTCCCTAAAAGACTGCATGATCTAGTTTTACTTCAGCCATTCAGCTTTACTCTTTTCCATGGATGACCCCTTTTCCTTACCCCAAATTCTAACATATAGCCATAATGAAATTCAGGCTCCTACACCTCTATTGCTACCCTCAGCAACGTCTTTGGGACCTCTAGCAATCATTTGATCAGGATTGCTCCTACCATCCTTCACTAAATTGTGAGCATTACATGGGTGTAGGTTCATGTCTTCTTTGTCCACTTTGGTAGTACTTGGAACATTGAATATGTTCAGTTGTTTACAAACTAAAAAAGATCTAAAAGATCTGGTTGGTTGCTTGGTTGGCCAGTTTTCCAAATAAATTCATCCTTTGGGAAATATACTTTATATAAGTAAGTATAGTGTTTCTACAATCATGTCTACATTAGGGTAAAATTTGTAATGTCTTTTCACGTCAAAGAAGACTTTTTAACATTGTTACAATTTTTTAAACTAATTCTATGTAATAAAAGAGAGTTACTTTCTATCATTAAAACAGTTTTATGGACTGACCATACAACTTCAGACTGAATTAATTAAAGAAAGTCATATTTATCTGTTTCTTCTAATTCTTCATCCCATGCAAACATTCATTTATAAACACTAAGATATTTAATCGATCTGTGAATTATACTCTCTTATAAGTATACTAGTTAATAATGATGTGATAGCACAATACAATTCCAGCTTCAGAATTTTTTGGTGAAACCAAATTGTAAAGTTTTAAATTACTCTTTAATGCTTTCTATATTTCCTAGATGTTAGCACTGTGTTTCTTTTAAATAAAGAACTATTATATGCCCGGGCATGAGGAGACCAACTTTCAGTTGCAATATTCAATATCCCCAACAAATGTTTAAATGAGATTACTCTGCCTTATGCTGAGATCTCGAAGTCTAAGAACCATACAATTGACACCAAATATTTTTTAGATCTTAGAGTGAGAGATTACATGCAAAACGTACTGCTCAACTGTGAAACTGGCTCTGCCAACTTTAGATCACTTCCCTCTTTGTTTAAGAGGAAAGAAGAGACCACCTTTGGAGAAAAATCCTTGAAATGCTAAAATCTTTCCCCTCACTACAAGCTAAGGTAAGAAGAGCCTAGAAAATAAGGAGTCCAAGAGAAAGTGAGTTTTGGGGATACTTGTTGGTGGGCTGCATGTATCTTCCACCCTCAACCATTCCCTACAGGGGTATCATAAACATTAACTGCCAGAGAGGCTTCCAGGAGATCACTCAGAGAACCTGGTGAGTGTCCCATGGAATTGTGGCCTGAAGTCAGCAAGGAAAACAAAAAAGTAGAAGGAAACAGTGCCTTAACAAAAAAAAAAAAAAATGGGGCAAGGAAGCATGAATTTTCTCTTGGGCCAAGCTAATCTTTGGGAAAACACAAACCCGAGGGAGGCCATTGTAAAATAAAAGGAATTCTGCTCAAAAGCATTACTTTTGTGGAGAACAAAGGAATCCCAATAGGGATCAGCTGTGTGGACTCGAAAGCCAGAACAACAGCATGTGGAGGGAGAGCAAAAGATGGCCATTATAAGAGAGACATTCCCCTGGACCAGGAACACCATTGAAAGATCTCCAAAAAATAAAAAGTTTTACAAATGCACTCACGACAAAAAAGAGTCAGCAACTGTGCATCAGCCCCCAAAGAAACAGCCAAGGGCCATGCAATATGGTGCTTTCTCCCCTAATGCTTCTTTCCTTGAGCTTAATCCTAGTGGGATCAAAAATGCTGCCTAGTAGACAGAGGACATCTATGAAACTAGGATCAAAGAAGGAAAAAAAAGAAACAAGAAGAAACTCCTGCTCCCTGCCATCACTGCAGGCCCCAAGGCCTGAGCAGGGAAAGAGGTGAAACTTCAAGTTGAGCGACTTTAATGTTTTGCTTATTATACTGGAGCACGCATTTAAATTGCTGAGATGAAATTTGTTCTTGTGACTAAAAATGGTAAGAAAAACTATGGGGCATGTCAGCAATCTTATGTAGGAAACATACAAATGAATGTATGTAAGCTAGTGTAATAATAGGTAAGTAGCAAAACAAAAAAATATATATACTGCCAATAATTACTAAGAAAAGAATTACGTATCTATCAGTCATTTACTATGTATCAAACAGTGCTAGGAAACCTATATCTATAGATATAGATATATAGATATAGATAGACAGATATCTTCCCTTCAAACCCCTTGGAAGATGATATTATTATTATTATTATATGCTCTTACAGATACAGAAATAAAGGAGTTGACTTGTGCAAGTTATTCAGATACTACCATGCAGAGGTAAAATTCCCACACATGCTGCCTCTATGAGGCAGAGTTCAGAGTGGTATGAAGTGATGATGTAGATATTTATCATTCCATTTCCAGCTCTGAAATGCCCTCCTGCAGTACATATGATCTAATAATAACTGCACCTACATTAAGCATATGCACTAGGCATATTATATATCAACTCTAATACCCAAAACTCCACAAAAGGGCATTGATTTTATTTTGTAAATTTACTTGATAAGTTTCAGTAACCTGCTTGAGATTTCACAGATAGTAAGATTTCACAGTTCTTAGAACTGTGCTGTTTCTAATACTCTATCTGTATTGTTAAGATAAATTTCCTGACATAGGACATAGAAGCTACAGATGTTGTCAAACTACAAATGTTGTCAATCAAGTTTAAATGACAAATTTCCCATTTAATGATATGTTTAAATAAATTAAATAACTTTCACATCCTTAATACCTGAGCAATATGGGCTATCATTATTTACAGTCTACTGATAACTGAGGCCCCCTGCAGACTGAAATATTCACAGACACAAAGTGAGTTAATGACAGAGATGAAACTAGAAAATATCCTGATTTTCCTGTCTTGTTTATTTCACAATATTATGCATAATAATGGAGATTATTGGATAAACGTGGATAGGTACCCAGGCAGTGGTTGTCCCAACTAAAATGGTGAGAAAAAGAGAACTTTATTTAAACGTCCTTCTTCAAAATAGTAGGAAAGAACTGTGTAGTTGTAGTTAACTCACTCTCTCAAACATGGGCAGTGAAAGTCTGAATATGAAAATTATAGTAGGCTGGGCGCGGTGGCTCACGCCTGTAAACCCAGCACTCTGGGAGGCCAAGGTAGGTGGATCACTTGAGGTCATGAGTTTGAGACCAGCCTGGCCAACATGGTAAAACCGTGTCTCTACTAAAAATACAAGAATTAGCCAGGCATGATGGCATGTGCCTACAATCCCAGCTACTAGGGAGGCTGAGGCATGAGAATCGCTTGAACCCAGGAGGCGGGGGTTGCAGTGAGCCGAGATCATGCTACTGCACTCCAGCCTGGGGTGATAGAGAGCTAGACTCCATTAAAGAAAAAAGAGAGAGAGAGAGAGAAAATTATAGTAAAAACCTGTAGGCTATTTACTAGTTGTAAGGTAAGGATTAGGACAAAATTTCTTTACAATGCTTAGGATATGAAATATTTTTACAGGAATTTTACTGACCACTTTGTTAAGGCAACATTTTTTCTGGACCTTTCGTAATAAAGTTCCCAGACAGAAAATACTTGGTGTCAAAATACATAATTTTGCACTCAGGATTTTAACAGTTGCCTTATTTCTATTATAATTTTGTAAAACAGAACTTATAAACCGCAGTTATTATAAAGCCAGTCTGAGAACTGAAGCTTCACAAGCCAGAATTACCTCTGTGATTTAAAAGTCATTGTATGTAAACTAGTTCAACCATTATGGAAAACAGTATGGCAATTCCTCAAGGATCTAGAACTAGATGTACCATATGACCCAACCATCCCACTACTGGGTATATACCCAAAGGATTATAAATTATGCTACTACAAAGACACATGCACACGTATGTTTATTGCGGCACTATTCACAATAGCAAAGACTTGGAATCAACCCAAATGTCCATCAGTGACAGACTGGATTAAGAAAATGTGGCACATATACACCATGGAATACTATGCAGCCATAAAAAAGGATGAGTTTGCATCCTTTGTAGGGACATGGATGCAGCTGGAAACCATCATTCTTAGCAAACTCTCACAAGAAGAGAAAACCAAACACCGCATGTTCTCACTCATAGGTGGGAACTGAACAATGAGCTCACTTGGACTCGGGAAGGGGAACATCACACAATGGGGCCTATCATGGGGAGGGGGGAGGGGGAGGGATTGCATTGGGGAGTTATACCTGATATAAATGATGAATTGATGGGAGCTGACGAGTTGATGGGTGCAGCACACCAACATGGCACATGTATACATATGTAACAAACCTGCACGTTATGCACATGTACCCTAGAACTTAAAGTATAATAAAAATAAAAATAAAAATAAAAATAAAATAAATAAATTTAAAAAAAAAAGTCATTATCTGTATTTGCCCAGTATTTCATTGTAGTTTTACACAACCTACATTTAAAAGTTGAATTATGAACCAAACAGTCATGGCTATGTTTATATTTCCTTTCTTTTTTTTATTTACAAAAATAAAATTTAAGAAATACAGCAGTTACATTCTATTTCCGAGATTTAAAAAAAAAAAAAAAAAAAACGAACAAACTTATCTACCAAAACTAATGTTTAAATTACGTGGATAACTCTGAGGGAAGAAAACAGTACTACATTGGTTTATTTCATATTTTTATATGTAATTTCCTCCATGCTTAGTGATCAGGCTATTTTTCAAATTAATTGCAGTATTTTCATGACTGTTTGACTTTGCAGGATAATATGTGTTTTCATTTTCCATAACACTCACCTCCTGCACAAAGGATAATATGTTTTATATGTGCAGATAGCCTGATGTTGTCTGGTTTGGAAAGAACTCATATTTGTATTATTACCTTCAATGAAATTAGTTGTATCTGCACTGTGGTTTGTCTTTAAAAATAGCCATTTCAAACTACCTGTTGGCAGAAAACAAGATAGAGGCAGCAAAAATTTGGCATAGTTCAATTTTACCCACCACCCCCAAATTTTATTGACATTTTAGGTTATAAAAATTAGAATGTCACTGAAAAAAAAGGCAGTTTTTACTGTCAAAGACAGTTTTTACTTCTTCCTTTGCAATTATTTTTCTCATGTATTTTTCTTGCTTTATTACACTGGCTAGAACCTCAGTAAAATGCTGAAAATAAGTGATGAGAACAGACAGCCATACTTTGTTCTTAACTTTTAAAAGAGACCATTCAGTCTTTCACCATTAAGAATGTTATTATTATAGATTTTCCATAGATACCCTTTATCAGTTTGAGTAAGTTCCCTTATATTCCTAGTTTTCTAAGAGTGTTCATCAGGAACAGATGTTGAATTTTGTCAAATATATTTTATTTACCTATTGAGATGATCATGTGGTCTGTTGATATCATGAATTATGGTTGATTTTTGAATATTAAACCAATCTTACATTCCTGGGAAAAATCTCACTTGGTCATAATGTATTATCCTTGTTATGTATCGCTGGATTCAAGTAGCTAGATACACTTGTGTTAAGGAATTTTGCATCTATTCTCATGAAGGATAATGGTATGGAGTTTTCTCCTTCTACAATGTCTTTTTTTCTAATTTTGTATCAGGGCAATGCTGTCCTCATAAAATTAAGTAAAAATAGTTCACAGGTATTTTATTTCCTGAGGAAATCTGTATCAATTTGTATTACTTTTTCCTAAATGTTTGGTAGAATTCACAAGCAAAGGCATCTGGGCCATAAGGTTTTTTGTAGGAAAATTTTGAGTAAGTAATTAAGTTTCTTTAATAAATATACAGTTATTCGGATTAAATTTTTTTATGAATGAGCTTTAGTAGTTTGCATATTTCAGTAATTGTTCTATCACATATGATTTATTTTATTACCACATATTGCTAAGATTATTTCGTTATATTTAAGTGTTTTGTAGCATCTTAAACATCATTTGTATTGATGTTTCTTCTTTCATTCCATATGTTGGTGACTGTATCTTTTCTTTTTTCCTGACTAGCAGCTTATCAATTTTATTGATTTTTTTCAAAGCTTTTGGTTTCACTGATTTTCTTATATTGTTTTGTATATTTCCCAATTTATTAATTTTGGACTTTTTATTATTTCTTTCCTTCTTCTTACTTTGATAAGTCTGCTTTATTCTAGTTTCTTAAGGTAGAAGTTTAAATAACTGATTTTAGGCTTCTTTATGACATAGGTGTATAATGCTGTGAGTTTTCCTCTAAGAATTGCTTTATCTGCATACCACAATGTTTGATAAATTGTATTATCTCAGGTACTCCAAAAGCAGTTTTAAAAATAAGGTTACATGTTCGAGAAATTTATTGAGGGGCAGATATGTTTCGGAGGAAACATAAGGTCTAGCAAAACTTCAGACTAAAATGCCTATGTGGTACCTGTGAAAGGAGAGAAGGAAGGAAGATAAATTGGTTAGAAAGAACATAAAACTGCAATAGAGCTCTGTAGCAATCTCAGCAAGGCCACTGAAGAGCCTCAGTGAAAATACTGCCTATTAGAGGAACTTTCATTAAGCAAGATGGCCTAACTCTATATCCCCACCATGTTCGGTAATAGCCAAGAAACAGCACAAGAAGAGCAAGGCCTTCGAAATTAGTGCTGCCAGAGATTCCAAAGATGTTACCTAATCACATTCCTCAGCAAGTTTTCTCTTGTGGGAGAATCTAACCAGCATACTCCCATGGCTGCCACAGTTCATCTTTTCTGCCACAATGATCCATTTCTTCATTTATTTTCAGCAAGTAACTTCTCCACAATTTCTATGGTTCTTTCCCTCTGAGAGAAAACTTAACGAAAGGGAAAGTGAGACAAATTCCAGTCCCCATCACTCCATTTGGTCTCCAGATCACAAGATGTTCACTGTCTTTCTCCACTATCTATTCATTAAAAGTGCCCTCACCCTTAGCTATCACTTCTGAAGATCTTAGTAGCTTATCCACCCCAACTTCTACAGATCTTTATAGCTTACTCATCAGGGCACTCCATCTACCTAACAGTAGCTTACCCTAACCCCCACTCCTGAGGGGTCTAATTTACAAGAAAATCATCAACTTCTTAGGATGGAGTCACTGTATGTGTTTATTCACACTTACAACTGGACAAGGAATACCAAAAGGGACCTAAATGGATCACCTTGGTTCCACATGTAGCCCTTGTTCCCCACTGTAAAAGCAGCCTTACTCCTCCTGCTAATCAGGGTCAATTACCCCTGTCAACATGCTGACTTCTTGACATTTGGTTTCTGGAAACAAGGAGACAATAGTGGCAAGGCAATATCTGTGGCTTATAGTTCAGACATATCCATGCTATGTTCCCTATCAAGAGGACATCCTCTTTGCAGACCAGGACATTTAACCAAGCAGATCCTAGAGTTGTGTCCATGTAAGACACAAAGCTTTCCAAATGGGTCATTGGAAGTGGTAAGTGAAGTTAATCTGGCTTCAATTCCTTGATTTCTAGACCCATAAATTCTTCCTATTGGAAACACAGAGCCATAGGAGTCTCTGATGTAGTGCATGTATTGTGAAGCAAAGGATGACACCCCATCATTGCAGCGTATTGCTTTGGAGCTTGTGCCTCATTCATGACTCCACAGACCATTTTAATGCTCCATTGGACAAACTTCTTCTGGATGGTGTTGCATGTTATATTTTTTAAATTAATCTGAATCTTACACCTCCTTCACTATGAAATGAGTCATCTATTTACATGTTACAATATGTAGGATTCCTTACCTATGGATCAGGCATTCCTACAAGCTCCCAGTTAGTGATGCTGGCTGAGGACATTTTCCATAGTCACCACCACTAAATTCTTAAGAATGAAGGCATCATCACCTCTCGTTAGAGATTATTTGTGCACCACATTGCAGCTAGAGAGTGGGAGATCCAGTCGCAAAACTCAATCTTATTGCATATTTTCTCAGACCTTTACCAGTATTTCCCGTCAGTTTAGATTCCTAAGAAGTTGATGTCAATACAGAATTCGATACCTAATAACTTCCTTGGGAAAAACACCTGTAAGCGATAAAAAGGAGACGGAAACAGGAACAGGTGTGGAGAACCTTCAGAATATGATGGAGAAAAGTGAAAAGAGTGAGGGGAAAAATGGTTGGATGGAAAAAGCCTCATACTGAATGAAAATTCTGAGAGTATCATAGCAAAGCTGATAGGCAGTCCCAAAGTAAATATTACTCATCAAAGTAATTAGAAGAGTTTCATATTGGGTAAGAATGATCCAGTCTATGTTCAGCAGTTATTGATACAGCAATTATTGATACATTCATGGGACTTGGGAACAAGGGGAACTGATGTAAATATGCTGATTCTCATGCTGTTTGCTAAGCCATGGGTAATAAAGTACTCTGTCTCTAATCTAGCATTTAAGAAACTGTGTTAAGTTTCTTAAATTTAATGCAACTTGTTAAATTAACAACTTAACTAACTTGTTAAGTTGAAAGCAAGGTAAAAACTCAGATTCTTCGCACTTCTCAATAGTTTTCTCTTAAAAGCTGTTCCAAGAGGCACACTCCCATGGCTACCACAGTTACACTTCCAATCTCAATCACTTCAAAGTATCCTTTCCCCTGTGATTTCTTCTCTGATTTATTGATTCAGAAGTATGTTGTCTAATTTCCCAGTATTGGAGGATTTGATGGACATCATTTATGCTGTTGATTTTTTAATCTAATCCCATTGTCATCAGAGAACATATTTTGTTTTAAATCCTTTTAAATTTGTTCAGATTTGTTTTATGACCCAAACTATGGTCTATAATGTAGACCATATGGTATTCCATATGCATTTGAAATGAATGTGTATTCTGCTGCTATTGAGTAAAGTGTTCCGTAAATATCAATTTGGTCCAGCTGTTTGAGTTGTTTAATAACTGTAGGGATTTTCTGTTTGTTTGTGCTGTAACTTACTGACAAAGGACTGTTGAAGCCTTTACTTATTACTATGGAATTTTCTATTTCTTGCTCAATTCAATGTATAAGACTTTTCTGTATGAATTTTGAAGATCTGTTAGTGGGTGAATACACACTTAAGCTTTTTATGTCTTATTGGTAAATTGAGGTCTTTATATAATGTCTCTTTTTATCCCTCATTTTGATTCCTTTCTCCAAAGTCTAGTTTGTCTAATATCAATATAAATATTTCACCTTTCCTTTAATCAATATTGTTGTGGTAAATATTTTCTATCTTTTTACTATTAACCTATGAATCTTTATATTTAAAATGGTGCTCTTATATATAGTTTATAGTTGGGACTTGCTTATTTTCAACTCCATCCTCTCTGCCTTTTAATTAGAAATTTTATACCTTTACATGTAATGTAATATACTTATGCAATTAAAATCTAGTATCTTATGTGTTTTCTATTTCTTCTATTTGTGGTTTTTTTTTTTTCCTTTTTCCTATGTTTTTTTGCATTTAGAATGTTTAAATTCCATTTATCTCCATTAATGTCTTATTAGGTATGACTTTTTGTTGTGCTTGTGTAGTTATTGATCTAGTGTTTAAACTATGCTTGAGAGGTAATACGATTTACCTTTGTCTGATTTTTAAAATGTTTACAATTTTTCTCTATCACTGGTTCTCAGCAGTTCCATTATTGTATATCATTGATTGTAGCGTGGTTCTCTCCAGTTTGTTACCTACAATTATCCTGATCTGTCTCTCTGTGCAGCTTCATCTTGGGGTGTTCTGGCACAGCAACCTTTGCCTCCCTAAACACCTATCTTTGTTTCCTCAGTTCAGTAAGTCTGCTGAACTCAGTCCAGGTTCCCCATTTTTAAACTGTGGTGTCAAACTCTACCAGTAAGCCAGGGCCAAGTGGTAGGTATAACCTCATTTGTTTCCCTTTGTTAAATAATCAGTCATTTGCTTTCTCTTTTCCAATGTTTAAAAAACATTGTGTCAGCATTCCATCTATTTCTCTTGTTTCTGGGAGGGCAAATCCTATACCCATTAACTCTTTGTGGCTGGAAGCATAGATTATGCCTACTCAAATGTATTCAGTAATACAGAAATGCACAAAATAAAAGGTAGAAATATTCATCCTCCTTATTTGTGCTTAGGTGCATATTTAGAATATATTACTTGAAAATTTGTTCCTATGCAAAATAACTTTATGCGTACAGTTACTTTTTGTTTTTATAAAATTGGGACTATACCTGGTTTTCTTTTGAAATTTATCTTTCTTAACAAGAAACATGGATAAAGTTCTGTTTCCATATATATAGCTCTACTGTCAAATTTTAGACTGTTGAGTCATATTTTATCTCTCCCTCAATTTACATATCTAATTCTTTAATGAATTGCATTTTGATATTTTTCATTTTTTTCTCCATTACATATTATGGTACAGTGTACATTCTTGCCTTACTATTTACTTTAGTCACATTACACCTGAATTTTTATAACAGAATGTTTTAGATGTGCTGTATCAAAGACTATGTAAATTTATATTTTTAATGAATATCGCCACCCTCACGCTTCTTCCAAATACATTGTCATAAAACTTCATCTGAATGAAATGGGCTTCCAGAAATTTTAAAGCATTTTTGTTGCTCTTTATGTGCTTAGTTTATTTATTTATTTATTTTGTTGTTGTTGTTGTTGTTGTTGAGACAGAGTCTCGCTCTATCACCCAGGCTGGAGTGCAGTGGCCGGATCTCAGCTCACTGCAAGCTCCGCCTCCCGGGTTCCCGCCATTCTCCTGCCTCAGCCTCCTGAGTAGCTGGGACTACAGGCGCCGCCACCTCGCCCGGCTAGATTTTTTTATTTTTTTTTAGTAGAGACGGGGTTTCACCGTGTTAGCCAGGATGGTCTCGATCTCCTGACCTCGTGATCCGCCCGTCTCGGCCTCCCAAAGTGCTGGGATTACAGGCTTGAGCCACCGCGCCCGGCCTATGTGCTTAGTTTAATTAAAACCAAATTAATTTAAATATTGTGATATAGCCACTAATTCTCTATCATCATATAGTCATAATCCATGTTTCAAAAATACACATGCATAGGTTTAAATGCATCTAGGATCACTGATTCTCAACATGACTTTAGAAAGTCACTCCATTTGTGCTATTCAAAATCACAATTCAAAATAATTGTGAGTAAAAAAAGACTCAAGCATGTGATAGAGAAATTGATTCACATTCTTGAAAGTCTTGTTTCTATAATGGTATGTAACTGCTTTATATTTAGGTATGTGCTTCTTAATATATTCCATTCCTTTTGCAGAATGTATTATTTTACCAGAACAGCATGTCTTAATATATTCCTTTCACTCTAATAGTACCTCATACTATAAGTTCAGCTTTTATTTTATCCTAGAGCAATATATATAAATTTGATCTTTCACCCTCCATGCATAACTAATTCCTTCATTAGGCCAACTAGAGTTCAAGTCTAACTGAGTGAGCTGAATAAATGCCATGTTAAATCACTTCTTACTAGTGTCCTGGTGGTAGGCAGAGAGAGAGAGAGAGAAAGAGAAAGAGAGAGATAGAAAGCATGCCAACTTCCCTTGGATTTTCAAGGTCTAGAAAAATGATCAAAGAAGATAAAACATGACACCAATATTTTATGAAAGCTACTCTGAATTGTTTCCTTGTCAGCTAGGGTTATCTCTGCTTCATGCTCAAGGTGACAAAAGGGGAGCACAAATAGAAATGACTACCACACAAAGAATTGATTAAGATACAGCAAATTACAAAAATATATAAGTTTAACTCATATCCCCTTAGATATTAGAACTTCATTTCTGCATTTCAAAGATTTTCCAAAATACCTTCAAATTTTATGGCAAAAATTTATATTTAGCCATCTGAGACATTCACTCATTCAAGAAATATTTATTAAGCATCTATGATAGTCCAGACACCATTTTAAGCACCACTGAAACACATTAGTGAACAAAACACATAAAAATCTCAGGTCTCATTAAGCTTTTATTCTAAAGAAGGGAGACTGACACCAAACAAAAATAAACAAGGCAATTGTATGGTATTTGTGTTAGAAAGAATTGTATGATGTCACCTAGACCCTTGCCCTTGTGTGATCCTCTGCCCTTGAGTTGGGATAGAACCTGTGAATGTGATGAAATATATCACTCCTGTGATTATTTCACCATATCTGGGAAAATATTTTTTTAATGTAATTAAGATCCTAAATGAGTTGAACTTAAGACAGGGAGATTATCTGAGTGGACCTGACCTAATCACATGAACTCTTTAAATCTGGATCTTAGAGTCGGAAACAGAGAAAGATGCAAAGTGTGACAAAGATTCAATGTGAGGAATATTATCTGACTCTGAAGATGAAGGAGGACTACATGGCAAGAATCTGAAGGATCCTCTAGGAGCAATAAACAGTCCCAGGCTGACGGCCAGAAAGAAAACGGGGACATCACTTCTGCAACTGCAAGAAACTGAGTTTTCCAACTCAGTTGAGCCCCAAAACAGATTTTCCTTAGAGCCTCTGGTCGAAAATTCAGCCCTGGCAATCCCTTGATTTTAGCTGTGTGAGACACTAAGCAAAACATTCAACCATGCTATGCTGAACTTCAGAGCTTCAGAATGTATGCTAATAAATGGGTATTATTTTAACTTGTTAAAAGTGTGATAATTGCTATGCAGCAACAGAAAATGAATACAGTATTTTAGGGGCTAATCAGTGCTATGTAAGAAAGAGAAGAAAGATGGCAGGGCATGCTAGGAATAAGAGTGGAATGGGTAGCAATGCAAGTCTAAAAGTAGGCAAAATGTGAGTAAAATATAGAAAAGGGTAAAGGATATCCTTGGATATATAGCCTTGTGGATATCTGAAAGGAGAACTTTCCAGCATTGATAACATCTACAAAGTCCTTAAGGCTGGAGTATGCCAGGGGTGTTATAAATCAATTAACAGAGTCTATGAGTTATACTTTGATGAAGTTCCTATGAGGCATATATCCTGCCTGCTGTAAAGGGTTCATAGTTTAGATGAAATGGGTAATCCCTTCTTTCCTACCTACCTTTCCCTTCTTCCACCTTGTTTTCTTTCCTTCCTTCTTTCCTTTCTTCCATCCTTTTTTCAATAAGTGCTTACTATATGTCTATTTTGTGCCTGGAATTGTGCTAGGCAATAGAAATATAGTGAGATGGACGTAGCCATTGCTCTCGAGTTTACTCTCTGGAGACAGTAAACAGGCAATCAAGAACAGTATGGTTGTGTGTCATACAATCATATGTTGCATGACAAAGAAAATACACTATGGTATAGAAAAGCAAAGGCAGAATGGCTAGTTCAGAGTTGGCGACCTAGGGAAGGTGTCTACGAATGAGTGATGTCTAGGCTGAGACGGGAGAAAAGAGTGTTATCCAAGACAAGGGAGCTAGAAGGGAGACCACATTTCCTGGCAGAGAGAAGACTAACAGACTCAAAGATCTTGGGGAGGAATAGAGCATGCTCACAAGAAGAGCTTCAAGGAGATCAGGGTGACTGAAGCATGTAGTACAAGGGACATGGGATGAAGAGAGTGGGGAAATCTTAAAATAAGCCTGGGAACAGAATGTACAGGTCTTGTAAGCCATGCTAATGAGTTTACATTTTGCCCTAAGAGCAATAGGAAGCCATGGATGGATTTAAATGGGGGGGGGGGGAATTTGCCTTTTAGAAAGATCGCTTAGGTTGTTATATAGGGTATAGACGCATACGAGTCAAAACTTGGGAAAGGGCATCTAGTTAGAAGGGAAATCCAGCTAACAGCAAGAGAAATGTAGATGGCTTTGGTAGAAATAGTGCAAATAGGGAGAAACTGATGGATTCAGTAGAAAGGTGGGGAAAAATTGGAAAAAATTATGTGGAGGGATTGAAGATTCCAGAATTGCTTCTTCCAGGTTTCCGATTTAGCCCACTCCGTGAATGTCAATAACTGAATTGTGTTCAAGATATATATTAATTTTCTACATAAGTACGTTATCAAGGTAAGTGGTACTGTGTAAAAACTGTAAGCATCGAGGGGAAAAAAAGAGGATTTTGGACATGGGCAATGTTAGAGAAGGCTTCTGAAGAATACAAAAACAACTGAACCCAAACGAAAATACAATTTGTGGCACAATCACACAGAGAGGCACAATTCCCAGTGGCTTCAAAGTATAATAATTTGACTCAGATATAACCTAATACAAAAATAAGTGCAATAATAATACTCATAATTCAGCTATTTTAAATAAACATTGCTGATGGTAGTGCTACCACAGGTATTCTTTCTTTCTTTTTTTTTTTTTTTTTTTTGACAGTCTCACTCTGTCACCCAGACTGGAGTGCAGTGGCATGATCTTGGCTCACCACAACCTCCACCTCCCAGGTTCAAGCAATTCTCCTGTCTCAGCCTCCCAGGTAGCTGGGATTACAGGCATGAGTCACCACGCCAGGCTCATTTTTTTCATTTTTAGTAGAGACAGGGTTTCACCATATTGACCAGGTTGGTCTCAAACGCCTGACCTCAAGTGATTCGCCCGTCTCGCCTTCCCAAAGTGCTGAGATTACAGGCATGAACCACCGCACCCAGCCTACTACTGGTATTCTTAAATTGTTATATACAGGTTTACTTCAGCGATATTTTGTGGTCTACTCCAGCACTGTAATAAAGCAGATATGCAAGAAAGCTAGTCATGCAAATGTTTTGATTTCCCAGAGCATACAAAAGTTATAATTATACAATATTATATTAAGTGTGTTATAACATTATGTCTTAAAAATGTACACACCTTAATTTTAAAAGACTTCATTGCTAAAAAGATACTGACAATTATTTCAGCATTCAGCAAGTGATCATCTTTTTGCTGGTTTGGAATCTTGCCTCCATGTTGATAGCTGCTTACTGATCAAAGTGGTGGCTGCTGAAGGTTGGGTGGCTGTGGCAATTTCTTTGTCTTTTTAGACACGGTCTTGCTCTGTCTCTCAGGCTGGAGTGCAGTGACATGATCATAGCTCACTACAGCCTTGAACTCCTGGGCTCAGGTGATCCTCCTGCCTCAGCCTCCCAGGTAGCTAGGACTATAGGCATGTGCCATGATGACTAGCTAATTTTTTATATTTTTTTTTTTGTAGAGACCCAGTCTCATCATGTTGCCCAGGCCAGTCTCAAACTCCTGGCCTCGAGCAATCCTCATGCCTTGGCATATGTGTGTTCACTGGAGTAGCACTTTTATACAGGCATAAGCCACCACACCTGGCTGTGTGGCAATTTCTTAAAATAAGACAACAGTGAAGTCGGCCACATCAACTGACTTTCCTTCTCACAAAAGATTTCTCTGTAGCATGTGATGCTGTTTGATAACATTTTACTCACAGTAGAACTTCTTTCAAAATTCAGTCCTCTAAAACCCTGTCACTGCTTTATCAACCAAATTTATTTAATAATCTTAATCCTTTGCCATCATTTCAATAATGTTCACAGCATTTTCACCAGGAGTAGATTCCATCTCAAGAAACCACTTTCTTTGTTCATCCACAAGAAACAATAGCATGAATTAACTTCTCATCAATTAAAGTTTTATCATGAAATTTCAGTAATTCAGTCATATCATCAAGCTCCACATCCAATTCTACTTCTTTTGCTATGTGTACTACATCTGCAGTTACTTCCTTCTCTGAGGGAGTACATCAATTTACTTAGCCCAGATTTCTCAAATACATCCTTATATATGGCAGCTAGATACTTACAAAATGTATTTCTTAAATAATAATATTTTAAAGTCAAAATTACTCTTTGATCCAAGGACTACAGGATAGATATCGTGTTGTCAGGCATGAAAACACCATTAATCTGTTTGTACATCTCCATCAGAGCTCTTTTGTGACTAACTGCATTGTCAATGAACAGTAATATTTTGAAAGAAATCTTTTGTATTCTGAGCAGGAGATCTCAACAGTGGGCTTAAAATATTCAATAAGCCATGCTATAAAGAAATGTGCTGTCATCCAGGCTTTGTTGTTTCATTTACAGAGCACAGACAGCAATTTAGCATAATTCTTAAGAGCCCTAGGACTTTCAGAATGGTAAATGAGTATTGGCTTCAATTTAGAGTCACCTGATGCAGCTTTTGTAGCTTTCAAGCCAGGAGTTGACTTCTCCTCTCTAAGATAGTCTTACGTGGCATCTTCTTTAACAGCAAACTGTTTTATCTATATTGAAAATCTGTTATTTAGTGAAGCCATCTTTCTCATTATCTTAGCTAGATCATCTGGATAACTTGCTACAGCTTGTACATTAGCACTTGCTACTTCACTTTTCATGTTCCTATTACAGAGACAGCTTCTTTCCTTAAATCTCATGAACTAACCTCCAGTAGCTTCAGACTTTTCTTCTGCAACTTCCTCAACTCTCTTGGCCTTCATAGATTAGAGAAAGTTAGGGTTTTGATCTGGATTAAGCTTTGGATTAAGAGAATGTTGTGGCTGGTTTGATCTATCCAGAACACTAAAACTTTCTTCACATCAGCAATGAGGCTGTTTTACTTTCTTATCATACGTGTGTTCACTGGAGTAGCAGTTTTAATCTCCTTTAACAAATTTTTCTTGCATTAACAACGTGGCTAACTGGTGCAAGAGGCCTACCTTTTGGATTATCTCGGCTTTTGACATGCCTTCCCCCTTAGCTTAACCATTTCCAGCTTTTGGTTTGAAGTGAGAGATGTGCAACTCTTTCACTTGAAGACTTAGAACTCATTGTAGGATTATTACTTGGTCTAATTTCAATATTATAGTGTCCTAGTGAATAGAGAGGCCTGAAGATAGGGAGAGAGATGGGGAAATGGCAAGATGGCTGTAATTAAAAAGTCAAAAAATAACAGATGATGGTGAGGATGTAGAGAAAAGGGAAAATTTATACACTGCTGGTGGGAATGTAAATTAGTTCAGCTACTTTGGAGAACAGCTTGGAAATTCCTCCAAGAACTTAAAACAGAACTACCATTTGGCCCAGCAATCCCATTATTGGGAATATACCCAAAGAAATACAAAGTGTTCTACCATAAAGACATATGAATGCATATGTTCATTGAAGCACTATTCACAACAGCCAAGACATGAAATCAACTTAGATGCTCTATAATGGTAGACTAGATAAAGTAAATGTAATACATATACACCATGGAATACTGTGCAGCTATAAAATAGAATGAGATCATGTGCCTGCTTTTGGTTTTCTGACCTCATGGACTGAGCTACAGGGGATTATCCTAAGCAAACTATGGCAGGAACAGAAAAACAAATATTGCATGTTCTCATTTATAAGTGGGAGATAAACATTGAGTACACACGGACACAAGGAAGGCACAATAGACACTGGAACCTACTTGAGAGTGGAGAGTGGGAGGAGGTTGAGGATTGAAAAACTACCTATAGGGTACTACAATTTTTACGTGGGTGATGAAACAATATGTACACCAAACCCCTGCAACATGCAATTTATTTATAGAACAAACCTCCACTTGTTTCACTTAAACTAAAGTTAAAAAAAAGAAGTTTGCCATGTTATATGAGTGCAGTTCTTTGTATCTCAAAACAATTACAGTACTAACATCAAAGATCACTGATCACAGATAACCATGACCTATAATAATGAAAAAGTCTGAATTATAGTGAGAACTATCAAAATGGACACAGAGACACGAAGTGAGAACATGATATTGGGAAAACGGCACTGACAAACTTGGTAGACACAGGGTTGCCATGAATCTTCAATTTGTAAAATACAGTATCAGTGAAACACAATAAAGCAAAGTGTAATATAATGTTGTATGTCTATACACATTTTTGGACCATAAATAAAATTACATGATGCTCTAATTTTTATTCCCAGTTAACTTGAGACTTGCATTCAGTTCAGGAGAAAAGTAACTCAAAGGTTGACTTTGAGTTTGCATTTGCATTGAAAGTATAAACAAAAACTCATGATGTATTTCAAATCTTATTTTTCCCCTGAATTCTACTCATTGAAAGGCCTAGAAACACTGAGCAAAACAATGGTAATACCCTTAATGCCCAGATTCTGATCCTGGAAAACCATTTTTCAGGTAGATAGATAGATAGATAAAATAGGGATCCTTGGACAAGGAACTGATTTCCAATCTAGGGCCAGGAATGTATAGGATGAGTTTAGAACATCCAATAGTGAGAAAGCTGTCAAAGGCTATTAGAATTATGTCAATCAGACATGTAACCAACTTGAAGAAACTCCCACTAGCCAAAGATATGCAATTTAACTGTCAATAAGAATAACTGAAGAACATCCATAGTTTAATACATGAATTCATAATAATATTAAAATACATTCATTAGTCACTACTGGAGAGTATAAGCCAACTGAATATTCTGAAAATAGTAATTGGGGCCAGGCACGGTGGCTCGTGCTTGTAATCCCAGCACATTGGGAGGCTGAGGCAGGTGGATCACAAGGTCAAGAGATCGAGACCATCATGGCCAACATGGTGAAACCTCGTCGCTACTAAAAATACAAAAATTAGCTGGACATGGTGACGTGTGCCTGTAGTCCCAGCTACATGGGAGGCCAAGGCAGGAGGATTGCTTGAACCCGGGAGGTAGAGGTTGCAGCGAGCCAAGATAATGCCACTGCACTCCAGCCTGGTGACAGAGTGAGACTCCATCTCAAAAAAAAAAAAAAGTAATTAAAAAATTCAGCTCTTCCAACATGTACTGTACCCCTGAACAACCAAATAGTAGATGAAAAGTTTTGCTTCTCAGTTTTCATTTTCTAACAGAAGTAGCCTGGTGACAGAGTGAGACTCCGTCTTAAAAAAAAAAAAAAAAAGTAATTAAAAAATTCAGCTTTTCCATCATGTACTGTACCCCTGGACAACCAATTAGTAGATGAAGAGTTTTGCTTCTGGGTTTGTTTTCATTTTTTAACAGAAGTATTCCAACCAATAAATGAAGTAGAAATAATAGAATATAGCTCTTACCATTTTGCAATAACAAATGGAACCACACTTTGAAAATCAATGGCTACTAATACCACTTAAAGAGAGGCAACTAGAGATTAGGTGTTTCCTGATGAAAGAATAAACCACCACCACCTGTGAAATGGTCCTTAAAAACAAAAAAAAAGCAAAAACTAGCCTGAATCTGACAAAGTCCTACCACCTTCTAACTACCAGTTTAACAGGAAATACAGTTTAGAGAGACATATTGCATTAACACTATGCAGATGCAAACAGCAAATTTCAAATGGGGAGAAATTTTTCAAACAAATAAGCTGCAAGGGAAAAAAGAGAAATGAGAGAGAAAACTATGAATGAAAACAGGATTAAAAGACATGATAATCAATTGAAATGTAAGAACCTTATTAAAATCTTGGTTCAAACTATTAAAAATATAAGACAGTTGAAATTTTGAGCACTGTACATTTTGATGACATTAAGGAATCATTCCTATTTTTATTTGTAACAATGGTTAATGCTAGGTATTTTTAAAAGATTCCTGACCTTTTAGAAATACCTGACAAACAGGAGATCGAGACCATCCTGGCGAACACGGTGAAACCCCGTCTCTACTAAAAAATACAAAAAAAAAAACTAGCCGGGCGAGGTGGTGGGCGCCTGTAGTCCCAGCTACTCAGGAGGCTGAGGCGGGAGAATGGTGTAAACCCGGGAGGCGGAGCTTGCAGTGAGCTGAGATCTGGCCACTGCACTCCAGCCTGGGCAACAGAGCGAGACTCCATCTCAAAAAAAAAAAAAAAAAAAAAGAAATACCTGACAAAATATGTAAGATTTCTTCAAAATACTATGCAAGGCACAAGTGGATGGAGGTATATATAAAATGAGATTGGCCATGTGTTGATAATTATTAAAACTGACTTATGGGTATATGTGGGTTCATTATATTTTTCTGTGTACTTTTGTATATGTTCAAAATTTTCCAAAATAAAAAATAAATATAATATTTGGGACATCAGCTTAAACTACACAAAACAATTGGTGAAAAGTATCTAAACATCAGCTTGAACTTCAAATTTTACTCTCACTAGAAAGAATCACAGCTATGAGATGTGCAAGTGCTCAATACAGAGCTGACTGGCATGAATCTGCTTGATGCAGAATAAATAAGTAGATTATGTACAATCTGATTTTCTAAAGAAGAGGATTTGGATCAAAATCAGGAAAGGCATTTTCCTAGCTACTCTTAGATTAGGATGTCATTAGTACTCTAATTAGAAGGTAGACCAGGCAGTGTCGAGGCAGGAAACAGATAAGATACCCCAAATCATTTAACTAAGGAGATTTCAATGAAACGACTACTTGCAGAAGAGAGGGCAGAGTGATGGGACCAATAAGGGTTAGGAAACATTCAGGAGGTGGGACAGTGGGAAGCTGAATCCAGTAAGAGCTGTTGCCCTGCAAGAGATCTGCCCTACAGGAGCTGTGGCTGTGAAGAAGGTAACCACTGCCAGAACCACAGTGAGACAACACTGGAGAAATGACATAAATACAAGCTTGTCTCTCCCACTGCCCTCTGATGTCCTGCAGTTTTTTCCATTGACAAAGACAACTAGAAGCCAAAGGGCAAAGCAGCCAGTGTGATGCAGTCCTCAGAGGTTGTTCTCTCAAGGCAGGACACAGAAAGATAGACAATGGACTCAGAAGGGACAAGCTGACAATAACCAGAACAAAATGTACTGTTCATCAGCACCAAGTCTGTACTGTACATTTCAAATCATTTGTATTAAATGTGTGCACATATTAACTGTACATTTCATGTATTTTGTATATATTAACTTTATGCATATAGAAACACATGTCAGCTTCTGCGTGTGTGTGTAGCGAAAGATAGATTCAGAATATGGATTCAGTTCACCTTTACCTCTAATCTTCCATTTTAAGATATTAAAAATAGTTCACAGCAAAAGGAAATACAAATGTCTGATAAACTATAAAACAATGTTCAGCACTGGCAGAAATCTGTGAAATTGCAAATTAAAATAAAAAGACACTTTCTTGTTCATCAAATTGGCAAGTATTTCAACATTTTATAATATCAATTGGTATTGGTAAAGCTGAGGGGTAATGGGAACTCACATACAGGAATAATGATGCAGGAAAATCTCAAAATTGGGGCTCAGCCAGACAGGGTTCTTGGCTTCAGGCATGAACAAATTCAAGAGTGAGCCAACAGAGTAGCGAAAGCAAAGCAAGTTTATTAGAGCAACAGAGTACAGGAAAATGGCTGCCCCAAGAGCAGGGCTATCTCATAGGCAGAGTAGCACTCATGGATTGCTGGCTAGCTATATTTATAACAACTCTTTAACAGTACACTAAATAAGGAGTGGGTTATTCACACATTTTCTAGAAAAGGGATGAGGAGTTCCTGGAACTGAGGGTTCCTCCCCTTTGAAACCACATAAGGTAACTTCTGGGTATTGTCACGGGATTTGTAAACTGTCATGTCACTGGTGGGAGTGTCTTTTAGCATGCTAATATATAATAATTAGCATATAATGAGCAGTGAGGGCAACTGGAGCTTGCTTTCATCACCATCTTGGTTTTAGCTGGCTTTGGTTGGTTTATTTAATGCATCCTCTTTTGATCGGTGGAGTTGTGACCAATACTCAGAAAACAAGTCCTGCTGATTGCCTCCCTCACCTGGAAGGGTGCAAATCTGCTTAGGTACTTGTTCAGTTTGGTAGTATGTATTATAGAGACAGCATAACAACATGGTGAAGTGTGCAGACATACTTTGGGTTCAAATCCTTGTTCTACTACTTAATCTCCATGTAATCTTCAGCAGCTTCCTTAATCTCTCATGCCTCGGTTTCTATATTTTTATTAAAAATACTTAACCTCCCTATATCAGACAGTCTCCCTGTCTGTAAAATGGAGAAATAACAGCCTACCTCAATTCATAAAACAGCTAAGTACATACATAAGTACTCCATAAACACAAAAAACACAAATACACCAAGAGTTAACAATTTTACTACTATGTACAAAGAAGGTAACACAAGGATATTTATTTTGCTATTATTGTACTGATTCTTATAGCACAAGAATGAAAACGAACTTTCATGTTCATTGCTAGCTATGGAAAAATTCTTGACACAGTGTTGAGTGAACAAAATATCAATGAAAAATATGTTTTCCATGGAACTCTATTTGTATATACTAACAGCTATAATATATTTATAGGGTGTATCTGTAAAAAAGTTTAGAAAAACTTTGGGGTATTATATCTAACTTGACAATGGTTATTTCTGTAAAGTGACTGGGATTGGAGGTGGGGAAAGATTTAGATTTCAATTCATCTACTGTATTTGAATTCTTATCGCAAAAATGTATTCAGAAGGCACTTGTGTGATTAAAAATTAATACAGTTTTGAAAAACAGTTCAGGTACATCTCATTCCAAAACCAATGCATGCCATCATTAAATATCAGAAAAACATTTTTACTAACCAGGAAAGCTTTTTTTCTATGATTGTTTCTTCATTCAATCCATAAAAATTGAAGTCATGTTTAAAATTGTTTTCACATGCTGGATTGCTGAAGTTTTGATGTCAATCATTTATTTCCTGCTAAATGTGAGTCCTATTAAGATGTATGAATAGTAGCAATGATTTGTATCACTTCCATTAGTCCATATTACTTCCATCTTTACTTTAAAACGTTACTTTTTCTTGAAAAAATAAAAGAATGACAATAATACTAGTATACACTTATAGTTTATAGTTACCCAACATTCTCATATAAATAATAGGAATATTAGAAAACTGACTTAATGTTTTCTCTAAAGAGTCATAAATAAGATTTAAAATGTGAGCTATGGAATTAAAAATCAGAGATGGAGACTGAATAATTTTGACTAATTCAAAGTTCAGAGTGAGTGAGATGAAATCTGAAATAAAAAGATAGGAAGCAGATGAACTTTGGTCAGGGAAATACCCAATTATAGTCAGAAGTTTGAATTTGCTTTACAAGTTGCTGAATAATATGGTGATTAAGATATGTCTGTAAGCATTAGAAAGTAAACAGGGACAGTTATTCTTTGGTTTAATAAAAATATTTTATGTCACTAAAAGCAGAAAATGACTCAATTGTGTGTTCATCATCTTTTTCTCTTTGGGATTTTTAATTCAAGGAAAGCATGCTTTTTGTAAACAATTATAAGCTACTTTTTAAGGTTCATCTGAGAGCAACTACCCTGACATGGTTTGACTGTGTCGCCACCCAAACCTCATCTTGTAGTTCCCATAATCACATTTCATGGGAGAGACCCAGTGGGAGGTAGAGTCATGAGGGCGGGTTTTTCCCATGCTATTCTCGTGATAGTGAATGTCTCATGAGATCTGATGGTTTTATAAAGGGCAGTTCCCCTGCACATGCTCTCTTGCCTGTTGCCATGTATAAGACATGACTTTGCTCCTCCTTTGCCTTCCACCACGATTGTGAGACCTCCCCAGCCATGTGGAACTGTGAGTCCATTAAACCTCTTTTCTTTTATAAATTACCCAGTCTCGAGTATTTCTTATGGCAGTGTGAGAATGGACTAATACATACCTAAAATAGGGTCTTAAGGTTTGCAAGGAAATTGCCTCATACACAATCAAGGAGGCCAAGCGATAAACCCATAAATCAGCTGCCACCAACATTTCAGTCAGTTCAATTACTCTCTTGGATGTTGACATTCTCCTTGACTATTATTAATATAACCATTTGAAAACTATATACTGTATTATTTATTATTTGTTAACTTTGACATCAATTTTACTTTATTCTTAATAATACAGTAACACCTTTGTATTACAGAATTAATGATATAGAGGAAAAATTTAAACTCTATATATTAAATATTTTATGTTTTTTTATGCCTTATAGTCATTTTACATTGTTAACAACAATACCATAAAAATTAGAGTTCTCCTTTAGGTTGTCCCCCACCCCCAGATAATCTTTCCCTGTTTTAAAAAGTACTAATTTGAGGACTAAATAATTCAAATTGACTTTACTCTTAAAATATGGTGGCATTATTTAATGTTTTCAAAATGTAATTAATGAATTTTAGCAGTTCATAATCACCATATTGTGCAACAACTGGTTATATTGGGGTGAAATATATTAAAAATAGATATCTTATCTATTTTTACATGTTTAATCTGTTGAAAGACATGGAACAAATTCCAAAGAGCTGATTTAAGCAAATTTCAAAATACTTGATTTCACTTTGCTTTAAAACTTAAAAATCCAGTAAGCAGATTATGTGGTACTTTACTTGATAGATGCCAATGAGTACCATTTTAGGCTAACTGATAATCTTCTCGTGTTTCTTTCTTCTACTGTCACCACTGGGATATAGCATTTTTTCCTTGCTGCTGCAACCTCAGGGGCCCCACACTCTCAAATTCCTCATGTGTTAGGCAATGTTAATAAAGATAAATTTTTAAGGAAGGAAGGTTTCACTTGGAACCTAATTATAACTTTTAAATATTTCTGGGAGGGTTCTTTTTTCCTAAATTCACTCTCATTTTCTGTGTCTCTTGCCAGCCATTCTTCCTCCGTGTAAGCCCCAGATACTGTTTAATATCATTGAATATTAGCAGCGGACGGTATTAAAAGCACACGACAAATTATTGAGAATACCCAGACTGTTTCATTTTGTTTTTTAAAATTTGATTTAGATTTATTTCATTTTTAAATATGCAACTTTAAAAAGATACCAAAGAAGTTAAAAATCCCCTTTGCCTCACTGCCTACAGGCATTTACAATTAACATTTTGTCTAATCTTTCCAGAGAGTTTCCTATATATATGGCTATCTACATATTTACTTCTTCTAATAAACGCAGAAGCCTTTTTTGTATAAACTACTTAATAACAACATATTGCAAATTTTTTGCATATAAATATTGATTTACAAAAATTATTTTAATAGTATTATAGTATTTAGATTATTGTATTAGTCCATTCTCACACTGCTGTGAAGAAATGCCTGAGACTGGGTAATATATAAAGAACAGAGATTTAATTGACTCACAGTTTCACATGGTTGGGGAGGGCTCAGGAAATTTACAATCACAGTAGAACGTAAAGGAGAAGCAGGCACCTTCTTCACAGGGTGGCAAGACAGAGTAGTGCAAGGAAGAGAAATGCCAGATGCTTACAAAACCCATCAGATCTCATGAGATTCACTCACTTTAAGAAGAACAGCATGTGAGAAACCACCGCCATGATTCCATTATCTCCACCTGTTCTGCCTTCAACACGTGGGGGTTACGGGAGCTACAATTCAAGAGGAGATTTGGGTGGGGATATAAAACCTAACCTTATCATTCTTCCCCAGCCCTTCCCAAATCTCATCTTTTCATATTTCAAAACACAATCATGCATTCCTGACAGTCCCCCAAAGTCTTAACTCATTTCAGCATTAACTCAAAAGTCCACAGTCCAAAGTCTCACCTGAGACAGGCAAGTCCCATGAGTCTGTAAAATCAAAAGCAAGTTAGTTACTTCTAGATACAGAGGAGATACAGGCATTGTGTAGATACATCCTTTCCAAATGGGAGAAACTGGCCAAAACAAAAGGCTACAGGCCCCATGCAAGTTCAAAATCCAGCAGGGTAGTCATTATACCTTAAAGTTCCAAAATGATCTCCTTTGACTCCATGTCTCACATTCAGGTCATGCTGATGCAAGGGGTGAACTCTCTCAGCCTTGGGCAGCTCTGCTCCTATGGCTTTGCAGGGAACAGCCCCACTCCTGGCTGTTTTCATGGGCTGGCATAGGGTGCCTGTGGCTTTTCCAGGTGCATGTGCAAGCTGATGATGGAACTACCATTTGGGGTCCAGAGGACAGTGGACCTCTCCTCACAACTCCATTAGGCAGTTCTCCAGTGAGGACATTGTGTGGGCCTCCGATCCCACATTTTCCTTCTGCACTGCCCTAGTAGAAGTTCTCCATGAGGGCTCTGCCTTGCAGTGAACCTCTGCCTGGACATCCAGACATTTCCATACAGCCTCTGAAATCTAGGCAGGGATTCCCAAACCTCAGTTCTTGTTTGTTTTTTGCATATCTGCAGGACAAACATCACATGGAGGCTGCCAATGCTCGGGGCTTGTACCCTCTGAAGCAATGGCCTAAGCTGTATCTTCGTTTCTTTTAGCCATGGCTGGAGTGGCTGGGATGCAAGGCACCAAGCCCTAAGTGGGGGCACACTCTGTGTGCACCAAGCACACAAGAGTGGGGGCCCTGGACCTAGCCCACAAAAGCATTTTTCTCTCCTAGGCCTCCAGGCTTGTAGTGGGAGGAGCTACCGTGAAGGCCTCTGACATGCCCTGGAGACAACCCCACTGTGTTGACAATTAACATTTGCCTCCTCATCACTTATGGAAATTTATGCAGTGGGCTTGAATTTATCCCCCCAAAAATTAGTTTTTCTTCTCTACTGCATTGTGAGGTTGCAAATTTTCCAAACTTTTGTGCTCTGTCACCTCTCAAACACTTTGCTGCTTAGAAATTTCTTCCACCAGATACCTTAAAATATCTCTCTCAAGTTCAAAGTTCCACAGATCTCTAGGGTGGGGCAAAATGTTACCAGTCTCTTTGTGAAAGCATGCAAGATTCACCTTTATTCCTGTTCCCAGTAAGTTCCCTCTATCCATCAAAGACCATCTCAGTCTGGACTTCATTGTCCATATCACTATCAGAATTTTAGTCAAAGCCATTCAACAATTCTCTAGGAAGTTCCAAACTTTCCCACATCTTTCTGTCTTCTTCTGAGCCCTCCAAGTCTCTAGGAAGTTCAAAACTTTCACATATCTTCTTGTCTTCTGAGCCCTCCAAAATGTTCCAATTTCTGCCTGTTACCCAGGTCCAAAGTTGCTTCCACATTTTGGGGTATCCTTATAGCAGCACCCCACTCCTGGTACCAATTTACTGTATTAGTTTGTTGTCCCACTGCTATGAAGAAATACCTAAGACTGGGAAATTTATTTTTTTTAAAAAATGGTTTAATTGACTCCATTGTACACGGCCAGGGAGGCCTCAGGAAACTTACCATCATGGCAGAAGGCACCTCTTCACAGAGTGGCAGGAGAGAGAATGAGTGCCAGCAGAGGAAATGCAAGAAGCTTATAAAACCATCAGATCTCAAGAGAACTCACTATCTCGAGAACAGCATGGGGGAAACTGCTCCCATGATCCAAAGACCTTCTACCAGGTCCCTTCCAGGACACATGGGGATCACAGGATTACAATTTAAGATGAGATTTGGGTGGGGACCCAAAGCCAAACCATGTCAACTGTATAATATATAACATGTTAAATAATATATAATATGCAATTTGTAATCTATAATATAAAATTTTGATAAAAGTAAATAAATTTTAAACCCTATAAATAAAACTTTAATTAAAAAAATGTTTCTCAACTTAAATATTAACTATTAGAGGACTGTTTAAATTTTACTTGGTTTCTCAGTTACCCAGATCTGCAAATCAAGTCTTCAGATAATTATGCAATCTCTGGGAATAGTTACCTTCTCTTTCTGCTTCATCTGTTGTTGGGGAACATTACTCACTTTGGATTCTGTACCTGCCCATTTATCCTCATCATTAAGAATATTTAGTGTTTTCCCCTTTGTTCCTTCATTTAGCAAATATTTATTGATCCACTAAAGTACTATAACATTGTCATTACATTTCTTTTTGAAAATTGATGAGGCTTAATTTGCAAATTGCACTGGAGAATCTTCTGTTTCCCCCTCCTGTTGGCATTATATTTTACCTACCTTCTCCAGTTACCCCGGGAATACCCTAGTAAGTAAAGAAGCATGTAAATGATGATGGTTTAGAGAGAGGGTTAAAAAGGAACAGTGATAATTGCAGGCTAAACAGGGTGAAAATAAAAATCAAGTAACTGGAAAAGATTAACTAAAAGGAGGTAAAGCAATGCCCATTTACATGAATAGTCATTTTTTCACCCAATGATCTTCTTTGATTATCTGATATGTGCTGCACTGTGTGATGCATCAGAAAGAGAAACATCAAAAAAGAGATTTAAATTATCAAAAAGAATCAAGTGTAAATTACAGAGTTGAAAAGTCCAATAACTGAAATAAGAAATTCACTAATGGGGCCCAACAGTGGACTTAACTGGGCAGAAGAATTAATGAAGTTGAACCAACAAGACTTAACAGGCAATACAGAACACTCCACTCATAGCAACAGAATCTACATTCTTCTCAAGAGCACATAAAATATTCTCCAGGATAGACCACATGCTAGGTCATAAAAGAAACCTCAATACATTTCAAAGGAAAAACACAATACAAAGTATTTTCTCTAAATACAATGTAATAAAATTATAAATCAATAGCATAAAAAACTGAGAAATCACAAATGTGTATAAACAACACACACCCACATAATCAATGCATCAAAGGAGAAATGAAAAGCAAAATCAGAAAATCCTTTGAGATGAATGAAAACCAAGAAAAAACATACAAAAATTTATGGAATGCACTAACACAGTGTCTAGAGGAAAATTTATAGCTGCAAATGTCTATGTTGTGTTAAGAAAGAAGATCTCAAAAAATAAAAAGTCATCCAGATTGGAAAGAAAAAAGAAAAACTATTCTATTTGCATATGGCATGTGCCACATAAAGAAAATCCTAAAAAATTCACTGAAAAATTATTAGAACAAATTAGCAAGTCCACCAAGTTAGCAAGGTGTAAGATCAGTATATGAATATTAATTGTATTTCAATACCCTTGCAAAGAACATTCTGCAAATGTAAGTTGAAAGACAATCCCACTTCCAACAGCATCAAAAAGCATAAAATATTTAGGAACAAATTTAACAAAAGAAATGTAAAATGAATACTCAAAAAACTACGTAATATTGTTGAAAGAAATTAAGGAACATCTGAATAATTGGGAAAATGTCCTGTATTCATGGATCAGAAGACTATTTTAAGATAGTAATACTCCCTAAACTGATCTACAGATTCAGTATAATCACCATGAGAATACCAGATGACTTCTTCGTAGAAATTGACAAACCGATTCTAAAACTGATATGGAATTGCAAAGGACTGAGAATAGCTGACAGAATTTTGAAACAAAAAACAGCAGAATGATTCACAATTTTTTTAAATTTCAAAACTTACTAGAAAGCCATAGTAATCAACACTGTGGTAGCTGCATGAGGATAGACATATAGTTCAACGGAATAAAATTGAAAGTCTAGAAATAAACCCAAACATCTATGGTCAACTGATTTTTGGCAAGATGCTAAGACCATCCAATAGTCTCTTTTCAACAAATGGTGCTGGGACAACTGGATAGCCACATACAAATAAATTAATTGGCACCCTTACCTTAAACCATATACAAAAATTAACTCAAAATGGATCAAGGAACTAGAGGTAAGAACTAAACTGTAAAATTCTTAGAAGAAACCATAGTAGTAAATCTTGATGACTATGTACTCAGCAAAGGATTTCTGGATAGAACACAAAAACCAAAAGCAACAAAAGAAAAAAATAACTTGGACTTTATCAAAATTAAAAATTTTTGTGCTTCAAAGGACACAATTTAAAAACTACAAAGACAGTCCACAAAATGGGAGAAAATATTTGCAAATCACGTACCTGAAAAGGGACTAGTATCCAAAATTTATCATGAAATCTTATATCTCAATAATAAAAAGACAA
Organism: Piliocolobus tephrosceles; assembly: GCF_002776525.5. Lineage (NCBI taxonomy): Eukaryota > Metazoa > Chordata > Mammalia > Primates > Cercopithecidae > Piliocolobus > Piliocolobus tephrosceles. The sequence goes on along the minus strand of NC_045451.1, from coordinate 47,762,631 downwards.
ATAACTCAATTTCAAAATGCTCAAAAGACATGGTAGACATTTCCTCCAAAAAAGATATACAAGTGGACCACAAGCACATGAAAAGATGGTTCACATCATTAGTCATCAGCAAAATGCAAATCAAAACCAGTGAGATATTATTCACACCTAATAGGATGGCTAGACTCCAAAAGTCGCATAACAACAAATGGTGGTAATGATGTAGAGAAATCAATACCTTTTTCGCTGCTGGTGGTAATATAAATGGTACAGTCACTTTGGAAAGCAGTCTGGTAGTTCCTCAGATGATTTAACATATAATCCAGCAATTCCACTCCTAGGTATATACCCTAGAAAAATGAAAACATATATCCATGCAAAAAAATTGTACACAAATGTTTATAGTAGCATTCTTCTTAATAGCCAAAAGGTTAAAACAATCCAAATGTCCGTCAACCAACAAAATATAATATAGATTTTAAATACAATATTGTATGGCCATAAAAATGAAAGAAGTATTATACATGCTACAACATGGATGGACCTTGACAATATTATGCTGTGTTAAAGAAGCCAGTTGCAAAAGACCATATACTATATGATTCCATTCATATAAAGTGTCCAGAACAGAGAAATCTAAAAAGACAGAAATTAATTTAGTGGTTACTTAGGGCTGGAGAGTGGAGGATAATTGGGTAATTACAGGGATAACAGTTAAAGGCCAGGAGGTTTCTTTTTGAGGTTATGAAAATGTTCTAAGATCGATCGACACATCATTGAATACTTAATGAGTGAATTATAAGGTATTTAAGTTAGATTTCAATAGAGCCTTTTAAAAAATATATATACATCATCTGAATAATGGAAAATAGCTCTTCTTTCTAGAACAAGCAAAGTTTTTTAATTCTGTGATTTCTTTATTTCTATTTTTAATATTTTTACTGAGGGAACAATCAACTGCATTAGTGTATAGTTTGATACATGCTTATTAATATAATATTCATGTATTTGCCACCCAGATAAGAAACAGATCAGTTCCATTACCCTAGCATGCACATTTTTCCTCCTTCCCAGATATACTCCCTTCCAAAGGTAACCCCTATTTTGACTGTTATTCAAGATTAGTTTTGCCACCTTTTAAGTTTCACATATATGTCCTCTCTTTTATCTGGCTTCTTTTGCTCAACATTAGTTCCCTAAGACTTGTTCATGTGTAACAGTCATTTATTCTTCTTTGTTTTTATTACCTGAAGCCCACACTTTACTCGGATTTTCTTAGTTTTTACCTAATGTCCTTTTTCAGTTCTAGGATCCCATCAAGTACACCACACTATGCTTGTTAGACCTCTTTAGGCTTGTTGTGGTTGTGTAAGCTTTCTAAACTTACCTTGTTTTTAATGACCTTAACAGTTTTAAGGAGTACTGGTCAGGCATTTTGTAGGATGCCGCTCTACTGAAATTTATCTGATGTTTGTCTCATAATTAGATAGCAATTATGAGGTTTCAGAAGGAAGGCCACAATGGCCAGGTGCAATTTTCATCTGATCTTATCAAGAATAAATATAATCACATAATTTGTCACTCTTGATACTCACCTTGAGCACCTAGCTGAAGTAGTCTTTGTCAAATTTCTCCATTGTAAAGTTACTTTCCCCCCATTTCCATACTATACTTTTTGTCAGGGAATGACTATATGTGCCCATACTAAAAGAATGGGAAGTTATGCTCTGCCTCCTTGAGGGTGGGCTAGCTATATAAATTACTCAGAATTCTCCTGTACAGGAGCTGTTTCCCCTAATTTATCTATTTACTTATTTAATCATTTATATCAGCATGGAGTCTGTACATTTACCTTATATTCTGGACTTCAATCCAGTATTTTTTTTTTTTTCGCTCAAACTGTTTCAACTCCTGTGTCTCTTTGACATTCTCCCATGAATTTTTATTTTGCTTTTTTCTTTTCTTTTTGAGCATTTTTTTTTTTAATTTCAACTTTTATTTTAAGTATGGGGGTAAATGTGCAGGTTTGTTACGTTGCACCCAGGTAGTGAGCATTGTGCCCAATAGGTAGTCTTTCAATCCATGTCCCCTTTTCTCCATACCCCCACAGTAGTGTCCCCAGTGTCTACTGTTCTCATGTTAATGTCCATGTATGCTCAATGTTTAGCTCCCACTTATAAGTGAGAACATTTATTATTTGGTTTTCTGTTCCTGAGTTAATTTGTCTAGGATTATTGGCCACCAGCTCCATCCATTATGCTGCAGAGGACACGATTTCATTTGTTTATGACTAGGTAGTATTTCATGGTATACATGTACCACATTTTCTTTATCCAATCCATCACTGATAGATACCTAGGTTGACTCCATGTTGTGATGGTTGTCAACTTGATTGGATTGAAGGATGCAGAGTATTATTCCTGTATGTGTCTGTGAGGGTGTGACCAAAGGAGATTAACATTTGAGTTAGTGGACTGGGAGAGGCAGACCCACCCTCAGTCTGGGTAGCCATCATCTAATGAGCTGCCAGTGTGGCTAGAATAAAGCAGGCAGAAGAAAGTGGAATGAGAAGACTTGCTGAGTCTTCTGGCCTTCATTTTTCTCCCTTGCTGGATGCTTCCTGCCCTCAAACATCAGACTCCAAGTTCTTCAGCTTTTGAACTCGTGGACTTGCACCAGCGATTTGCCAAGGGCTGTCAGGCCTTCAGCCAGACTAAAGGCTACACTGTCAGCTTCCCTACTTTTGAGGTTTGGGGACTTGGACAGCTACCTTGCTCCTCAGCTTGCAGACGGCCTATTGTAGGACTTCACCTTGTGATAGTGTGAGTCAATTCTCCTAATTTGTGTTGTCTCTGATTTCTTTCCTAATAAACTCCCCTTCATACATACATACATCCTATTAGTTCTGTCCCTTTAGAGAACCTTGACTAACACACGTGTTTGCTATTTGAATAGCAAGGCAATGGCACATGAGTGCATGTGTCTTTTTGGTATAATTACCTATTTTCCTTTGGGTATATACCCAGTAATGGGATTGCTGGGTCAAGTTGTAGCTCTGTTTTAAGTTCTTTGAGAAATGTCCAACCTGCTTTCCACAGTAGCTGAACTAATTTACATTCCCACCTTTTCTATGCAGCCTAATAAGCATCTGTTGTTTTTTGACTTTTTAATAATAGCCATTCCGACTGGTGTGAGATGGTATCTCACTGTGGTTTTGATTTGCATTTCTGTAATGATTAGTGATGATAAGCATTTTTTCATGTTTGTTGGCCACTTTTATATTTTCTTTTGAAAAGTGCCTGTTCATGTCTTTTGCCCACTTTTTAATTGGTTATTCGGTTTTTGCTATTTTGGTTACTGTAGCCTGTAGTATAGTTTGAAGTAGGATAGTGTGATGTCTTTGGCTTTATTCTTTTTGCTTGGGATTGCTTTGGCTATTTAGGCTATTTTTTTGGTTTGATATGAATTTTAAAAGTTTTTCTTTCTAATTCTGTCAAGAATGACATTGGTAGTTTAAAAGGAATAGCATTAAATCTGTAAAGTGCTTCAAGTTGTATGACCATTTTAATTATATTGATTCTTCCGAACCATGAGCATGGAATATTTTCTCCATTTATTTCTGTTGTCTCTGATTTCTTTCAGCAATATTTTGTAGTTCTCCTTTTAGAGATATTTTACCACCTCGGTTAGCTGTATTCCTGGATATTTCATTTTCTTTGTGGCTATTGTAAATGGGTTGTGTTCTTGATTTGATTCTCAGCCTAGATGTTATTGGTGTATAGAAATGTTACTGACTTTTTACATTGATTTTGTATCCTGAAAAAATTGCTAAAATCGTTCATCAGTTCTAGTAGCCTTTTGGTAGAGTCTTTAGCATTTTGTAAATATAGAATCATATCGTCAGTGAAGAGACATAGTTTGACTTCTTTCCCTTACTTTTTGGCACAATAAGAAGTTCCAGGCTCATTTCATCTATTTCCACCTCCAGTCCTAGAATCAGCCATTTCTCCAAGAATTCCTGGATCCTTTTATTGGAGAATGGTATTAAAAATGAAGATCTGAGTGCTACATATGTTCACTGTAACTCAGGTGCCATTAATTCTAGTCCCTGTCAGCTGACAGAGAAAGGAAATATATGATTGTATACTAACCCATGTGTACACTCATATCTATAAATATTTCTATATGTAAGCATCTGTATTAGTTTCTTGTTGCTTCTGTAACACACTGCCAAAAATCTAAATGCCAAACGTGTATTATCTTTTTAGTTCTGGAGGTTAGAATTCTAAAATGAGTTAGCTTGGCTGTCATCCTTCCAGATGCTCTAGGGAAGAATTGCTTTCTTGACATATTATGTTATAGAGGCCATAAGTTCCTTGGTACATGTTTTGGGCTCATGGCTCCACATTGCACTTACCTCTGATTCCACTGTCACACCTCTTTCTCTGACTCTGACTCTCCTGTCTCCCTCTTATAAGAACTCATGTGATTACATTGGGTTTGCCTGAATAATCTGGGATAATGTTCTCAACTCAAAATTCTTAATCACATTTGCAAAATCCCTTTTTCACATAAAATAATGTATTTACAGTCTGTGAGCATTAGGATGTGGATTTCTTTGAAATACCATTATTAAGCTTACAGTGGGCTAAATTATATGCCTCCAAAATTCACATGCCTATGTCCTAACTCCCGATACCTCAGCATTTGACTATATTTGGATATAGGGCCTTAAATGAGGTCATTAGGGTGGGCCCTAATACAATCTCACTAGTGTTCTCACAAGAGGAAGAGATACCAAAGGTTCACGCACACAGGGAGAAAGACCATGTGAGGACATAGCAAGAAGGCAGCCATCTGCAAGCCAAGGAATGGGGCCTCAGAAGACACCAAATGGGCAGAAACTGTGATCTTGAACTCTAGCCTCCAGAACCATTAGAAAATTAATTTCTAATATTTAAGCCACTCAGTCTGTGGCATCTTGTTATGGCAGCCCTAGCAAACGAATACACCTACAATACCATATGTATCTGTATTAAGCTAAGCATCAGTTCATACTGATTTCTCACACTCTGATCTGTTATTCCTGTCTCATTCTAGCCTCCTCTGCTTACTCACCTACAATCTCACATTCCAAAAGTGGGAAATGTGGCTCCCAACATCCACCATCCATTTATATAATTGTTTAATTCCAATATATATGTGTGGTGGTATCAGAATTATTAACCCATACCCCTGTGGGAACAATTTTATCCATTAGAATACAATGCTTAGTACAGTTGTACCATTAGTCTTACAGACTCCACACATTTTCAAAGCTACTTATCTCAGCACATTTTGCCCTTACCCCCTATAATTAGATTGAGATTGTTTTGTCACATTCTGCATTCCATCTCTTAACTTTTTTTAAATCACTTTTTAATGTGCATAGATTAAGTATTACTTTATAGCTTCAGGCCCTATAGATTTTGACAAATGCACAGTGTCATATATTTATTATTACAATATTATACAGAATAGATTCAGCACCGTGAAAAATTTCCTGTGCTTGAAGCACATTCCCTCACTACCTCAAAAAAAATCCTAGCAAATATTGATCTTCCATTGTTTTGTTTTATTTCATAATGTCACATAATAAAATCATACATTATATAGACTTTTTATGCTGACCTTTTTCACTTTGTAATATGCATTTAAGATTTATTCATGTCTTTTCATGGCTTCATAGCTCATTTCTTTTTATTACTAAATAATATTACATTATATGGATGTACATTGTTTATCCATTGGCTTATTGAATGATATCTTGGCTTTTTCCAATTTGGGGTAATTATGTTTCTATAAGCATTCAAATGCAGGTTTTTACATGGACATAAATTTCAACTAGTTTTAGTATTGCGGTAATGCTAGCTTCACAGAATAAATTAGGAAGTGTTCCCTCTAGTTCTATTTTCTGAAAGATACTGTAAAGAATTGGTATTATTTATTCTTTAAATGTTCAGTACAACTCACCCGTAACACCATCTGAGCCTGGTGCTTTCTTTTTCTGAAAAGTTACTAATTATTGATTTAATTTCCTTAGGAAATATAGACCTCTTTAGATTATCTAATTTTCTTTGCATGAGTTCTCATAGTTTGTATCTGGCAATGAATTGGTTCATTTTATTTTAGTTATTAAAGTTTTAGGCATATGTCTCTGTGCTGTGACCTTCATAAGTGCATCTCTAACGTCATAACATTTTTTCACCCTCAGGTAAGATGTTAAGGCTCAAGAGAGCTGAAGTAACAGCAGTGTGCTTACCCCAGCTGAGATAATACTCTGTTAAAAGATATAGTCTTCCTTGGAGAGTAGAACTTTGTTATGGAGAATGCTCTGCGCTTTTTGCACAATTATTACCCTACTCCTTCTCTTTCCAGAGCCATAAGGAGATGTTTCTTAGCTCTTTATCATGAAAATTTGGAGGAGTTCCTGAAAATAATACCCATAAAAGTGTGGGGCCCCCCAAAATGCACCCCCAAGAATTTCTTACCCTCATACTAGTCAACATTCAGCTTCCAACAATTCATCAAAATTATCATTTAAATCTTCCTATAACCACAGTTTTTTTCAAATTTTATTTTTAATTGACAAATGATAATCATATATATTCATGGGTACAGTGTGATGTTTTGATGTATGTTTACATTGTGGAATGATTAAGTAAAGCTAATTAACATATTCATCACCTCACATGCTTGTCCATTTTTTGTGGGAATATTTAAAATCTAGTCTTTAAGCAATTTGGAAATCTAAAGTACATTATTATTAACTATGGTCACCATTCTGTGCAATAAATCACTAAAGCTTATTCCTCCTGTCTAGCTAAAACTTTGTACCCTTTTACCATTGTCTCCCTTTTCCCTATTCATTTGCCTCCCACAGCACCATTCTACTTTCTACTTCTCTGAGTTCTACCTTTTAGATTCCACATATAAGTGAGATCACATGTTATTTATCTGTCTGTGTCTGGCTTGGCTTATTTCGCCTAGCATAATATCCTTGTTGTTCACAAATGACAGAATTTCCTTCTTTTTAAAAAGTGATAATATTCCACTGTCTATGGCCCATATTTTCTTTATCCATCCGTTGATGGACACTTAGCTCCAACCTCAGTTTTTTGATGGATCCAAAGAGAGTCATTAATTTTCTATGTATTCAGCAAGAATAAATAGGAATAATGAGTTCTAAGTTCTTTACATGTTGGTGCTAAAACAATAAAGCAAGAAGTTTATTCTTTTTATTGCTGAGTAGCATTCCATTACATAAATATGGCAATTTTTTTATTCACTATCCTGCTGATGGATTTTTTTATCGTTTCAAGTTTTTGGCCAATATGTATAAAGCTGCTGTGAACCTTCTTTTAACTGGCTTATGATGGACATAAGCAACCATTAATTTTATAATTCCAGACTAAGACTAAACCACAGATCACAACAAGGCACCTGTATATAGTAAAATCTCTTTACAGAAAATGAATCACACCCAACATAACGAGCTTTGTAACTCGCTAGGCACTGGGGGACTGGACATTCTCTGCAGAAAACAGATTTGAATAGAACATCTAACTTACTGTTAATAGACTTCTTTCTGAGAATCATCAATTATTATGGCACAGGCCATGTACTCAGGTATGCATAGAAGTAACCTTATTTTCCTAAAACGTATGTTTTTCTTGAGCCACCAATTGACTTGGTGACAGCATATGCAAGCTTAATCTTTTCTAAGTAAACCAATTGATTCAGGATTTCACTCAGCCAATAAAAATTTCGTATTCTTAATTGTTCTCTTCCCCTTCCTCTTCTCTCTCCCTGTCATTTGTCTCCCTGAATCTAAGCTCTGGAGTATAGAGAGTGCCATTATATTGGAGAATAGGTGACATCTTGATCTTCCCTGTCTGGAACTTGCTGAAAAGAAATTTTCTAGAGGACTCTTTATCTCATTGGTGTTCACTCTTTCTTGAGAATCTATATACTATTTCATTATATTAATACTTTGTCAACTGAAAATATTATTTTCATAAGTTATAATAAATTATCAAATATCTGCAATTATTTTGTGTGTAAAACTTAAGTCGCAGTACAAATGTGTCTGGAAATCATATCCCTTTTAACTTTAGGTTATATCAAATCATTCAGGAGTATCTGCAGCTGATTCACTTTACAGTAGTGCCAGCTGGCTAAGAAAATATCTATAACCAATACAATCATCTGTAGTAGGTTATTTCAAGGTCAACATAGAATATGTTTTAATTCTTACTTTTAAGAATGTTAATCCATAATGCATACAAAAATACAGTTGGAATAAGTTCTAGTGTTCAATAGCACAACAGGGTGACTGTAGATAGCAATAATTACTTTTTAAAATAGCTGGAAGAATTGTAATGTCCCCAACACAAAGAAATGGTAAATGTCTGAGATGATGATTAACCCAATTACCCTGATGTATCATTACACATTGTATGCATGTATCAAAATATGACATGTACCCCATGAAGATATACAATTATTATTATCTATAAAAACATACATTCTTCAATAATAAATGTTTAATGGGTACCCAGAATGAAAAAGAATGTTAAGTTGTATGTGGCAGGTTCTATTTATCCTTAGTATAAAGGAGAATAATTCTCCTCTATCACTATCATTTCTTATAAAAGGCTATTTTTACCAAGTTTTAGTTGACCTACTTTTTACAGTCATCTAATTTGTCTGCAAACCCCTAAACACACACACACACACACACACACACACACACACACACACTAAGGCTTGAGAGATTTTAACATGCTACTTAAAAGCCCAGCTTCTGAACTCTTACTAGAACTGATCATATCAGCAAGACAAACTGAGCATTTCTTTATTGGAACCAGGAACATCTTAGAGTCAGTGAAGTCAGTTCAGAACTTGTTGCTAGCCAGTCCACAGAACATCTAGGAAATTGAGCTTCATTTGGATTTTCTTGAGATAGTTTATGATAGCCAAATTGGGCAGATTTTTGGTCTTTAGAAAATTTTACCTTGACCTAAACTTATATAATATGGTAGATGTGAAATGAATCACATAATTTTTAAATAACCACTAGTATAATTCTCATTAGATATTAGTAAATATAAACCTAAATTTTTCTGATTCTTAGTTTCTTCAATGTTAAAATGGTACAAGAGGTAAGAAGTTGAACTAAATTAACTCTAAAGATTTTTCCCAGTCAAAAATGTTGTACTTTTCACATTCCACTTAAATTTACTTCTACCAGAACAGAGGAGAAGGGAATGCCTATAAAACTAAGAAAATGGCAAAAGATATAAGGGACAGAGAGTACACGACATGTTTGGGAGATAGAATCAAGCAACTGGATTACAGTAGAGGGTTTATGTTGAGATTAGTACAAAGTATAGCTTGAACAGTAGTTTGGAGCAGAATTAAAAATAGCCTTGAACAGTGGGCTATAAAACGTTTGTGTATCATTCTACAGATAATGGAAAGCTATTTCAGGAATTCGAGTTAAAGTGAGCATAATAATGGTTTAAAAGGAATGATCTAGTGTTAACAATTACAAATGAATTAAAAGTGAGATAGGCTGGGAGAAGAAAAATCAATAGAGGGGATGTTTGTAAAAATAGGTGTGAGCTAATTATAGTTTCAGCAAGGTGATGTCATAGAATAGCAAAAATTCATAGACTAACAAAATCTCCTAGAAAAAGAGTCAGTGAAACTAGCTGATATACCAAGCTAATGAGAAGAAAGTCAAAGACAATTCCAATTTTATGTTGGGAGAAATACATTTTTACTTTGTTCAGCATGGAAAGCTCTTAGAGAAAATAGAAAATATGAATTCAGTTTTAGAGGCTTTTAATTTGAAGCATAAATAGACAGAAAGGAAATATGCTGTTTGCAGTGAAAAATGCAAGCCTGGGTGAGAGGTCAGAGTTGTATCCATTTTAACTTTAAATAAAACTTCACTTAAAAAAACAGACAGGTAAAATAGTAAGGTTTCAATTTGAATATGTATTGAAAAACTGAAGAGATTTAGTCATTTATATTACTTACCACGTTTTTAATTTATACTCAGACATATTATTTATCTTCTCAATTCAATCATGTCTCTTTTATACCTGTGCTTTGCTAGAACATCGTAAGCAATATATTCTGATTTGGCAGAGCTTAGCTCTGTAAACTGAATGTTTATTATCAAAGAATAGTTTTTACCATTTAATTAAGTGTTCCCAATTAATACCTTGAACAGAAATAAGAAGTGCTAGTTTTCTTAGCAAAAGAGGTCTCTGAATATATTGTGCCTACTAGGGCCAAAGTAACTGGTTCAAAGCAGTGGGAAAATAATTCTGTTTTATGGAACTGATTGCTTAAGTCCCAATCAAAGCAGTTAATTTAATATATTTGGGGTAGCACCACACTATGATCTTCCTCCAAATCAATATAATTTCTTTTTGCATGTTAAAGAGCCTCAGAACACGTAAGTGGTCAAGTCCTGTAATTAAACTAGCCCAAGTCTCCTTATTTGTGAAATGAGAAATTGGAATGATGGCTAAGTTCCCTTTCAGTGAGTATATTTTATTACATATAAACACTACATCACTGAAAAAAAAGAGCTTATTATCGAATATTTTAGCATACTAAAAATGTGTCCAAATTTAAAATTCCAAGAAATTCTAAAGTCATGGAGTCTCCCCACTAATATCACCTGGAATTTATTTTATTAAGTTGGTACAAAAGTAATTGCAGTTTTTGCCATTGCAAGTAACAGTAAAAACCACAAAAACTTTTGCACCAATCTAATACACAACGTATTCTATCTAGCAAATGTAAAGATTTCCAGGGTTGCATTAACTATCTTTTTAAAAGGGAGAAAACAACAGCAAATATCCTAAGCCCCATCTCAGTTGACATAGCAAGCAAGTCTGTAGTACAATCTAGCAACTGAAGTGTGGTCTTCAGATCAGCAGTATGGGCATCACCTGGGATCTTGTTAGAAATGCAGACCCAGATTCTATTCCAAACTTGCTGAATCAGAATCTGCATGCTAACCAGATTTCCAGGTGATTCTTATCAGCACATTAAAGTTTGAGAGACAGTGATATATAATCCCACTAAATCTACACCCCAAAAATAGGGAAATTCATACCATCTATCTGTAGTGATCCCATCTGTCTTGTCTTCAGTTAATTAAATTTTACGATACCACCCACTCTAATGTCACACACTTAGTAAATGAAAATATGTAAACCTGAAGAGGTCCTTCATGAAGGAAATACTTGAATTAGACTTCTCTTAAGAATGATGCAAAACATTTATGAAGACCTCCTCCACTCTAGCCAAGAAATTAGCGCCTGGAGAAATTTAGCTTAAAATCTTCATCGAGGTCCTTTATTATTTGTACCTTCATTCACCAGGGCAAAAGCAAAGTGAATCCAGAAAGCTACATAAAAGATCCATATGTTCTTATTTATTTTACAATAAATGTTCCACTCTTATCTACTCTACAGATTGCTTTAAGTAACGAACAAATGACAATTTCCACTTAAGCTTCATTAAGCTTTATTAGCATAGAGGGTTGCATCTATACTTGAAAACTAGCAAACCGAGCTGTTTGAAAAGGGTACTTGTTTGATTTGTTATGAATACCAGAAGGATGAGGCAATAAAGAAATAAACCAATATTTCTTGAGTATGCTAAGTGCTATAGTAGCTGTCTTATATAAAGAGAGTCTCTAAACTGTTAAATTTGAGATCTGCTCTCTAATCATATAAATGTGGCAGTATTGTGATCTGTTAAAACTATACAAATACTGATTCCTAATCATTTGATGACACAAAAATCTATGTGTTTAAAACTATGTTTTATTATTGAATAGTAACATGTCAAGCCTTTCCCACCTCCCCAGTTAGGCATTATTCAGAAATATATAAAAGTAGGACTGAAGTGGTCTTGTTATTATAATTTCCAAATATAATGTATATTTTAGCTCTTAAACAAGCATAGAGATTTGATGTGGACCCCTGTGATTATGTTGTTTACCTGGTTGCAGTCCCTGGAAGTATCTTTTAAGACTATAATTAAAACCATTTTGCTACCTAAGTTTTATCATCATGAAAGACATCATTTTAGGCATGCAATGTTTCACCCTTTCATTCCAGGCATATCTATTGATTGCTTCCAATTTGTCACAAAATTTTAACAAAACGGTCTGAAAATAAATAAGTACACAGACATAGCTATAACTATAATAGTTACAAATTGTGAAAAGGGCTATGAAGTAAAAAAGCATGAGACCATTATAGAAAATGATCAGGAGAAAGAGTTCCTCTTCTGATGTAGACAAGAAAGATCCAACAAGAATAATCCTTCTGAAGACAACTATAGACTCTGGACAAAAATACAGGCAGTCCGCGTGTTACCTAAATCCATGTTAAAAGTCGTGCGTATCAGAACCAAGTCATTGCTTTATATAGTTCTATAGTATCAGTTAATGTGCAAAGAGAAAATGCAGTTACAAAATTCACAGGTTTCCATTGACACAGTACTGTGCATAGCAAGGACTGTGCATAGCAAGGACTGCCTTTATAACAAAACAATCATCTGAAAGCACCATAGAGTGAACAAAAGCAAATGGATATCGGGGGTGGTCAACACTTTAAAATGGAATAACACAGAATATTTTACCTTTTTTACAGCTCTTAGGCTAAAAGAATGCTGCAGTAGGCACCATGCAGAGTGGATACAATTCCTATAGAAAATCTGCAAATTTCCTGACTCAAAGAAACAAAGGATAGACTTCAAAGATACCACAACTTGTGAAAAGTAAAGGAATAATCCCCGGAAAGGAGAGACAGAGAAAAGAAACCCCAAGTTTTCTTAACAAGTTCTGCAGAACCCTAAAACATGCATGCATGAGGCAGACCACAGAAGCTAACTAAGAATGAAATAACTATACTGAGATTTAAGCTGCTGCAAAACACATTGTTTGCAGCTTGACTGCAATCAAGTTTATTACCTGCTAATACAATCAAATGAAAATATCAACACTCTTTGGAAGAATTTAAAATAGGTTATTTCCAACATTATATACACAGTGTTCAGATAAAATCCCAAATTACTCAAAAAGCAAAAACAAAAAAAAAAAAAAATGTGACCCATTCTCAAGGAAGAAAAACGTAGAAACCAACTCCAAGACAATCAAGGCATTGGCAGGAGCAGACAAAAATTCTGAAGCAGCTATTGTAATTATGCTCAATGACATTCGGAGGTGGAGGCAGGAGAATCGCTTGAGCCTGGGAGGTGGAGGTCCAGGTTGCAACGAGCTGAGATCGCGCCACTGCACTACAGCCTTCGCAACAGAGTGAGACTCCATCTCAAAAAAAAAAAAAATGCTCAATGACATACAAGAAAATATTCTCAGAGTAAAAAATGGAAATCTCAACAAGGAAGTAAAAAATATCAAAAATAACAAATTAAATACTAGTATTTAAAAATAAAATATATGAAATAAAAAGTCACAGCATAGGCTCAAAAGCAGAATGGAGATGACAATAAAATGAGACAGTAAACTTGAAGCTATATAACTATAAAGAATGCAGTCTGCACCTGGCATGGTGGCTCAAACCTGTAATCCCAGGACTTTGGGAAGCCAAGAGGGGTGGATGACTTGAGTCGATCAGCCTGTGAAAAATGGTGAAATCCATTTCTAAAAAAAAATACAAAAATTAAATGGACATAGTGGTGCATGCCTGTATTTGCAGCTACTCTGGAGGCTAAGGTGGGAGAATCACTTAAGCCCAGGAGGTCAAGGCTGCAGTGAGCTATGATCATGTCACTGCACTCCAGCCTCTACAACAGAGTAAAACCCTGTCTCAGGAAAAAAAAAAATAATAATAATAATCTGAGAATAGATTGAAAAAATTAACAGGGCCTCAGGTTCCTATGGAATAATGCCAAATGGTTTAATATATATGTAATTAAAGTTTATTAGGACAAGAGTAAGAAAATGGGGCAGAAATAATATTCTAATACGTAGTGGTTGACTATTTCCAAAATTTGGTAAAACATATATTTACCAATTGCAGGTTATAGAATTACATCAGGATAAAGGAAACGATACTAGAGAGAAACTCAGGTATTTAAAAAGAGATAAGAACATTAGAAATAGCACATATCTGGGTAAATATAAAACACTATTGATCCCTCTTTATTTTTTAAAAATGCATATTACTGTTTCAAAAAATTACAAATTCTGGGATGCTATTGTTTGGATGTGGTTTGTCCATGCTAAAACTCATGTTGAAATTTGACCCCCAATATGGCAGTGTTGGGAGGTGGTGACTAGTGGGAGGTGTTTGGGACATGGGGTGGATTCTTCATGAATGGCTTGGTGCTTTTCTCCAGGTAGCAAGTGTGTTCTCACTCTTGAGAGACTGGATTAATTCTCACAGGAATGGATTAGTTCCCCTGAGAATGGATTTGTATAAAGGGAGGTTCCTACTAATGTTTGGTCCCTCTTTATAGGTGTCTGCTTTTATATGACCTTCCACCATGTTTTTACCCAGTATAAAAGCCCTCACTAGAAGCTAAGTAGAAGCCAGTGCCATGTCCTTGAACTTCCTAGCCTGCAGAATCATGAGCTAAAGAAACCACTTTTCTTTATAAATTACCCAGCCTCAGGTATTCTGTTATAACAACAAAAATTGGATTAAGGCATGGGGGCCTATACCATAAATAGAAAAAATATATACAAAAGTTTTATCATCAAGGTTAAGGTGGGGGAATACATTGACCTATATGTTTGAAAGATTTATATACCTTACACAAAGTGGTACAATAGAAACTCTAAGTAGATTGTAAAAAGCTAAGAATGTATGTTGTAATTCCTATAGCAACCATTAAACAATAATTCAAAGAGCTATGCTAAAAGCCAATATATTTAAGATTTTAAAAATATCCTATGACTCACAACAAAGACAGAAAAGGAGGACAAAGGAGACAAGTTGAAATTAAATAACAATATAGGAAACCTAAATCCAACCATATTAGGAATTACATTAACTGTTAATTAACTTAACATCCCATTTAAAATACAATGATTTTCAGAAGACATTAAAAAGCAAGACCCAAATGTATGCTAAAAATTATTTCTTCGAGAGTATCAACAAAATGGATTAACCTAAAAAGCAAAACTGTTCAAGAAAAATAAGACAGAAAGAGAGAGAAAATCAGGAGAGAACACAAATGAGAGAGTGAAGAAAAAATTAAGGCCATTTGATAGTGAAAAGGGAGTCCATTCTGTAAGAGAGTGTAAGAATCCTACATGTTTATGCACCTAATAAAAAGCTTCAAAATGCATTAAGTAAAAACTGATAGAAATAAAAAGAGAATGCCACAAATCCACTATTGTAATATGCAGCTTCTGACCTGGCTCCCAATTATCCCATCTCCTTGTGTTCATGCCCCTGTGTTTGTGCTGAACCTCATGACTTGCTTCTAATCAATGGAATATCGTAAAAGTGATAGGATGTGACACTTGTGATTAGGATACAAGGTCTTGCTAGAACTCCCTATCTCCCGGGCACTCTAACTTCTTCTTTCAATTCCTCACTTTTTTGAAACCACTGCCAGGTTGTAAGATACTCATGTGGAAAGGAACCATCTGGGCAACAGCTCTTAAAAATCTGAGGCCTCGGCCCAACAACCCAAGAGAAAGTGAGTCCTGCCACGAAGCACATGTGTGAACCAGGAAGTGAGTCCTTCCCATCAAGCCTTGAGAAGACTGAAGACTTGTGAGAGATCCAGAGCTAGAGAACCCAGCTAAGCACATTCAGAATCCTGACCCACAGAAATTCTGAAATAATAAATAGGTGATTTATGTCACTACATTTTGTGGTAATCTGCTGTGGGGCAATAGATAACTACCATAGCCATTACAGGTTAAAGGTTTCAACACCCCTTTTTCAGTAATTGATAAAATAAATAGATAGAAAACTCAGGATGTATTACAGAAGACTAAAAATATTACCAACCAACTTTCCCTAAATGTAATTTATACACTTCATTCAATAACAAAAGAAAATATTTTCTTTTCAAGTGAACACAGATTATTCATTAGAATAGATCATATTCTGGTCCATAAAATAGTCCTCAATAAATTAAACAGGATTGAAATCATTCAGAGAAGGTTCTTTGTCCACAATGGAAAGGGTAATCAATAGCAGAATAATGTCTAAAAACAACCACCCAATATACTGAAATTTAAATCACATTTCCAAGTAAAATGGATCAAACAAAAGCCACTGGAAAAATCAGGGAAAAATAAACTAAATATAAATGAGAAACAGCAAATCAAAATATGAGGGATGCAGCTGAAGCAGTGCTTAGAGAGAAAATTATCACATTAAACTCTAATATTAGAAAAGATGAAAGCACTCAAATCAATTATCTACATTTCCACCATAACAAACAAGTAAAAGTAAATCTCAAGTAAGCAGAAGGTAAGCATAAGGAGTGAAACCAATAAAAAACAAAAAAGAAAACAGATAAATAAAAAAGACAGTCAAGTAAAACCAAAAGCTGAGTTTTTGAATAAGTAAATGAAATTAATAACCTCTGTAAGACTTACCAAGTATTTATCAAAGAAAGGTGAAAAAGAGAGGTGGCAACGTGCTAGCAGACCTCGTTCTCGGCCCCTCCTGGGCCTCGGCATCCACTCTGACCGTGCTTGAGGAGCCCTGCAGCCCGCCATGGCACTGTGGGAGCCCCTCTTTGGGCTGGCCGAGGCCGGAGCCGCCTTCCTCTGTTGCCTTCCTCTGCTTGCCGAGGTGTGGAGGGAGAGGCGTGGGCGGGAACCCGGGCCAGAGTGAGTTCCCGCGGGCGCCGGCCAGGCTCGGCTGGCGTCGCACACTGAGCGGTTGTCCGGCGCCGCCGGCCCAGGGCAGTGAGGGGCTTAGCACCTGGGGCAGCAGCTGCAGAGGGTGCCGGCGGGTGAGCACTACGCTCGAGTTCTCGCCAGGCCTCAGCTGCCTCCCCGTGGGGCAGGGCTCAGGACCTGCAGTCCGCCATGCCCAAGCCCCGCCTCCGCCGCGGGCTCCAGTGTGGCCCAAGCCTCCCCGACGAGCACCGCCCCTGCTCCGCGGCTCTCAGTCCCTATCAACCGCCCGGAGCTGAGCAGTGCGGGTGCAGGAGGCAGGACTAACAGGCAGATCAGCCTGTGCCCCGGTGAGGAATCCACTGGCTGAAGCCAGCTGGGCCCCTGAGTCTGGTGGGGACTTGGGGAACTTTTATGTCTAGCTAAGGGATCATAACCCACCAGTCAGCACTCTGTGTCTAGCTCAGGGTTTGTAAATACATCAATCAGTACTGTGTGTCTAGCACAGGGTTTGTAAATACACCAATTGGTACTCTGTATCTAGCTAACCTAGTGGGGACTTGGAGAACTTCTCTGTCTAGCACTGTGTCTAGCTCAAGGATTGTAAATGCACCAATCAGCACTCATTTGTGTCTAGCTCAGGGTTTGTAAATACACCAATCAGTACTCTGGGTCTAGCTCAAGGTTTGTAAATACACCAATCAGCACCCTGTCAAAGTGGCTCAGTCAGCTCTCTGTAAAGTGGACCAATCAGTGCTCTGTAAAATGGACCAATCAGCAGGATGTGGGTGGGGCAGGATAAGGGAATAAAAGCAGGCTGCCCAAGCTAGCCCCAGGAACCTGCTCCGCTTCCCTATGACAGTGGGAGTTTAGTTGTTTCCCTCTTTGCAATAAATCTTGCTGCTGCTCACTCTTTGGGTCCACACTGCTTTTCTGGGCTGTAACACTCACTGCGAAGGTCTACAGCTTCACTCCTGAAGCCAACGAGATCAGTAACCCACTGAGAAGAACGAATAACTCCGGACGTGCTGCTTTTAAGAGCTGTAACCCGCCGGGCGCGGTGGCTCAAGCCTGTAATCCCAGCACTTTGGGAGGCCGAGAGGGGCGGATCACGAGGTCAGGAGATCGAGACCATACTGGCTAGCCCAGTGAAACCCCGTCTCTACTAAAAAAAAGTACAAAAAAACTAGCCGGGCGAGGTGGTGGGCGCCTGTAGTCTCCTCGGGAGGCTGAAGCAGGAGAATGGCGTAAACCCCAGAGGCGGAGCTTGCAGTGAGCTGAGATCCGGCCACTGCACTCCAGCCTGGGCGACAGAGCCAGACTCCCTCTCAAAAGGGGGGAAAAAAAAAGCTGTAATGCTCACCACGAAGGTCTGCAGCTTCATTCCTGACAGCGAGACAACGAACCCACCAGAAGGAAGAAGCTCCAGACACATGTGAACGTCTGAAAGAACAAACTCCGGACACACCATTTCTAAGAACTGTTAACACTCACTGCAAGGGTCTGCAGCTTCATTCTGGAAGTCAGTGAGACCAAGAACCCACCAATTCCGGACACAAAAATATAGATCCAAAAAGATAAAACTGATCATCTATTTACCCAAGAGATAAAAATAGAAACTCTCAAAAATACTTATACAAAAATATTTGTAGCAATTTTACTCGTAAGTGTCAAATCTTGTAAACAACTCAAATGTCGATCCACACGGGAATGGATGATCCAATTGTGATATATTTACATAATGGATTAAAACTGAGCAAAGAAAAATAAACCAACTATGGATACACGCAATGACACTGATGAATGTCACAGACATGATGCTGTGCTGAGAGACGCAAAAGCATGAAATACTGTATAATTCCTTTTACACAAAATTCTAGAACAGTCAAATCGAATCTATAATGGCAGATGTAAAACAGACATTCCCTCTGGGTGGAGGAGGTAGGCAAGGATTTACCAGGAAAGGGCACAGGGAATTTTCTTGGTGATACCAGTGTCTGCATCTTGATCGGTTATTGGTTACATTTCTCAAAAAGTCAGATTGCACTGAAGATCAGAAAAAGCTAGAGAGGAAGGGAAAGGGAGGCAGAAAGTGGGGAAAGTGGAAGGGAAACAGGAGGGAGAGAGACTATAAAGGGACAAAAAAAGAAAGAAAAAGAAAAAACTGGCCAGGTATTAGGGGAAAAATTTAGCCTGGATCAGGGATAAAAGCATAGAAGAATAGCAAAACATCAACTTTGAGAAAAATTCAGAAATAAACACTAAGATAAAAAGAAACAGCCTTTAGAGAATGGATAGAAGCTTCCAGGAATGAGCAATCTAAGTTATTTACTGTATTTCTAAGCATATGTAATTGTGTTTGTGTAATGTCCACTTTATAATAAAGTATCACATCGGCTTTAAGCATGTACGTGTGCTGCAGTAGAAGACAAGTTAAGATTTTTAGAACCTCTATGCACAGAAAATACAGTATTCTGACTTACCTACTCACATAATGTAATTTTAAATTAAAATTGTAATAATGATATAATATGGATGGATAGATCTTCTTTCTAGGCTATGCTTCAAAAT
Organism: Piliocolobus tephrosceles; assembly: GCF_002776525.5. Lineage (NCBI taxonomy): Eukaryota > Metazoa > Chordata > Mammalia > Primates > Cercopithecidae > Piliocolobus > Piliocolobus tephrosceles. Next base: position 47,743,175 of record NC_045451.1, on the reverse strand, counting down.
AATATGGATAGAGGGATGAACGGGTATGTGGAAAGTTCGGCCAACGTGGTGAAACTCCATCTCTACTAAAACTACAAAAATTAGCCAGGCGTGGTGGGGCATGCCTGTAATCCCAGCTACTCAGGAGGCTGAGGCAGGAGAATAGCTTGACTCCCGGAGGCGGAGGTTGCAGTGGGTCAACATTGTGCCATTGCACTCCAGCCTGGGCGACAAGCATGAAACTCCATCTCAAAAAAAAAAAAAAAAAAGCAAGCTTAAAAAAAAAATGTAGTGACCATAAAATCGGTGTGCTAATTCCAGAGAAGTTTTCATTTAAAAGAATCTTTTAAGTATTTTAGTACCCCTGTTGCTAATGTTAAAAGCCCATGCATAGTGCACCTACTGGATTATCCTGTTCCGGTTAGACTGAGGATTGCTGGTTTTGCTTGTTTTAAATCAGGAAAGTTTCACAGGTTAAAGGTGCCCCAGGTGGGCAGTAAAAATAAAAGTGAAGGGAATGAGCCAAATTCTTCATCTCTGCCCAGTAAGGATCATCCCAACTAACAGGAAAGTGACTGGAAATGTGTTCATGTCAGATGGGGTGGAGGTAGCGGTGGAGCGAGTCCTAGTGTATTTTTTTTTCTATCCAGGATGTGAAAAATACTATAATTTGGATTTTTATTTTAGAAAAGAAAACTCAGGATGAATTTCCTAAAGACTAGATATTGTAGATAGCAACTCTTTGATATGACCTATTGTTAAACAAATGTGCATATTAAATATTGGGCATTCAATAAATATTTTTGATTGTTGAAATATTTGTTCATTTTTTGAACAAATATAAACCATTTTGTAATATGACTGATAAATAATTGACAAAGTAAATCAGCTTAAAATTTTAAATTATCAAAAATTTGTAAGAACAAAGAAAAAATGGCAGAGAGAAAATTGTATTTAATTAATTCCAGATGCATTTTTAGAAGTTTCTTAATATAAGAAATAAAATTACATTACCCAACATGAATGGTAACTACAGTAATCCTGTCTGGTTAAGGTAGGAACTTAAAAGAACACATGTACAAATAAATAAATTGATTTTGGTTTAATTTTTATTTATTTACTTATGTATAAATACAGATACAAAACTTGTTATCAGTTTTATGACATTATTATAAACAACTTTAATGCTGTACTAGGAATATATTTAAATATTTGGAAACTCATAGATATTAATAATAAACAGAAAGAGAAGAAATTACTCTTTCCTATTTGGGGCACTGTCGTGTCAAAATAGCAGTCTATTTTCAGTTAATCAACAAAGCTATCAGCAAGTATTTCTAGAATAACTGCAAGATGCTGTGAAATGTACAATTGGTATATTGGATTAGAAGTTTACAATCTTGATGTCTAATACACATGAAATGGTTAGATAACAATACAGCACATTATATGAATAGGTTTTAAGACAGTGTTTCCAAGAGTAAGTCTTTGATATGAGCTCAAAGAAAATAAATAACACTGGGCTGAAGGATGCACTTTGAATGATGGTAACAAAATGAGAGAGAATATTTATTATGGAATACTTTATGTACCATAATTCTTAAAGTATTCACTCCACTTCTACTATAAAACAAGTAAATTGTTTTTATTTTCTTTGAAATAAAAAACAAAAGATCTTAAACTATCCACTATTTCTTTTATATATATCTTAGCGTAGGGTCTTGCTCTGTCACCCAGACTGGGTGCAGTGGTGCAATCATAGCTCACTGTAACTTTGAACACCTGGGCTCAAGTGATTCCGCCGCCCCAGCTTCCCAGGCAGCCAGTACTACAGGTATGCACCACCATGCCTGGCTATATAAAATATTTTTTAAATGCTTATAGTCTTTTACTGTAATCATTTAAGACATAGATATCAATAAGGGAAGTTGCAATTATTTTTCTTCATTAAACTAAAGAAGTGTAATTACAGTAAGAAGTAGACTGCTATGGTATTGATCACACAATTTAAATGAAAACCTTTCCATATACATAATTCTGCCATCCAAAATTTTTTTGATTTGTTTTAAACATACAAACCAAAAGGTACTCCAATGGCAAAAGCAAACCAAACAAGGTATCCAGTTCATCTTGTTCATATAAAACATAAAAACATGATCTGTCAAAGGAATTCACAAGCTCAAAAAATTATTTCCATATGCTGCGTAATGCCAGAGGTAATTTTTAAAAATATTCCTATCATCCTAATCTTATAAACATTTTCCAAGCACCTTCTACATGATATAAACATGCTTGATTCTCTAGGGAAGAGAAAAGTAATAGAATGTTTTTCATTATAGACAATGTCCTTGAGAATCTTAAAATGCTTTTTGAGATATGTGCAAATGAAAATAGCAACAATTTCAATATCAGGAATTTTTCAGATATGTCTACTGAGCAGCGAAGACAGTGCTGACTGCAGACTAAGAATTGGGTACAAATGAAAGCTTTTGGTTTTTGGTTATGATAAAACACGTAAAATCCCTGCCACCCTTGTTTCTTTCAGACTAGCTGATTGACATAAAAAAGGGGGAAGTTAAAGCAATATGTAAATGAAAAAGCACTGAAACAAGGTGGAATGTTCAGGCTGATCTGGTGATGCAGGCCAGGGACAAAAAAGAGGAAAGATCAAGATAATCTTGTGTGATATTTGTGGCACATATAAAATACAAGCATCTTGATTAACAAAGAAAATTTGCATATTATTAGAAAAATCATTACACATATACATACACTTTGAACTATCTCAAAATGTATCCCCTAAAGGCTAAAATATTCTATTTCCCAACAATAAGTTGTAATTATGGATCTACCCACATATTTACTACACAATTTTAAAGATGACAAATTGGTTAGTTTAGCTTCATCCTCCCTCCTTTATTTTTCATTTAGTTTTTCATAACACATAAGGCTTCTCAGCATCAAATAAATTATATGGTATTTGCTGTAGGAATTATCTTTCAAATTAAAATATGTGCTTGTTAACATAGTTCCTGATGGTCTACAAGAGATTTGGGCTGTATCTACTTGATATGTAAAGAATCATTTCAGTGGGAAAAAAATTAAATCAGGCAAACTGATTTTTCATAAATAAAATTGTTTTGACTAAGCTTTTCACTTTGTAACAGCTTCTTCGGTATTTTTTAAAAACATGAGGTTTTCTTTAGAAATCACTTTAAAAAAGTTTGACATTTTCCTGAAATAAGTAGATAGCTATTCAGATAATTAATGTGCAATAAGTAGTAGGGGTTTTCTGGTCTTTAATTATTTGGGTGAGTCATCTACATTGATCACATTTATTTGCCAGTATTTGCCATTGACATCTCTGATTTATTCAATATAATCCATGGTTACGTGTATCAAGATATTCTGTATTCTTGGGCGCGCACACACACACACACACACATTCAGTCAAAAAGCAATTTAAAGTAGAGTTAAAAACAGTTTTAGCAGTAAAGTGAGTAGATTATAAGCACCTTCTGAAAAGCTATTCTCCAGGTGACTTTTTCCTGCTGCGGCTTCACTGTGACAGTGCATTAAAGTTTCATCTAAAACATTTGTATTTTGTTTACGGTTCATTGAGAAAATAAATTCTCCCAGGAGTAAAGGGCATGCTGGTGTGATGCCACTGAGAGATGTGAACACCATAATATGTATTTAATGAATTGCCATTATAAGGTGGACTTACAGCCATTTAGAATGTCAACAGATTTGTTCATTCTAATACTGGGAAACAAAATATACTTGACCGCTTCTACCAGTTCTGAAGCTAGGTTCTCTCCTTCAGTTCGAGAAGACCAGACCGTGGAGAATGGAAACAACGTTTCTCCTGAGGTTGTCAGCCAGACAGGAAGATCAACAGAGGAGACATCACAACAGAGCACCATAATAGGCACTGCCAGGGACTGCTGAGCTCGGAGGCCCTGCCCATGTGCAGGGGGCTTCAGTCTAGCGAAGGAGACAGAGCATAGGTGGGATGAAAGGAAGACCACCTCTGCTCTCTTAGACTTAGCAATTACCCCCTAACAGCTGACAGGGCCACGTCTTAATGTTGAGTTTCATAGGCAAATACATATTCAGCTTATATAAATATACATCTTGAAGTGATGCAGAAGGAGACTGAATGGACAGACACCCTTGGTGTTTTTTAATACAAACACATACTTACATCCCCTCGGGTTTCATGAATACTTAGGACACCATTTACACATTTCAGGGGAGGTCAGAACGTGGTATCTTTCTTACACTGCTGATGAGTTCCACAATGTGGGTATGCAGAAAAGCGAGAGAACAGCAAGTGGTTGCTGACTATCCCTGGGAGCCCAAGGACAGTCAGGGCTTCTGCAGGAAGAAGGAGACATCAGGGGAAAAAATGGAGAGAGACAAAATTCATCTCCTTCATAATTCTGCCTAGGGCCCACCTTAGCCTCAAAATTTGGTAGTGCTCACAAGCTAAAAAAACTAACCATGAATTAATTCCCCAAGCCACAGCTCAGTTGATCTATTTTCTTGACCTGTGTGGGACTGCTAACATACTTCTCATTCTTGAAAGCTAACCAGTCGGTTGGGGAAGCAAAATTTATGTATATTTTGTGTTTTTCAAGACCCCATTCTTCCCTGAAACAGTCTACATCCAAGGGGTAAGAGTTTCTAATTGAGAAAACAGCAGTGTCCTTATTTTTTAAGTCTTTTGAATCATTTAAATACTCCAAAATTGTTCATTCCTCATGCCCCCAAACTATTATCATTTCATAGATAATAGTAAACATCCCCATTTGACCTAAAGCACATGTATACTCTATATGTCATTACATATTAAACCATAGGTACACACATAGAGTTTTACTATTAACATAAATATAGTAAAAATTCTGATTTTACCCATGGCCATTCCTATATCAATTATAATTTTAAAAAGTAAGAAATTATAAGAGCAAAACAAACATCAGGAATGTATTTTCGTTGATAATGATAGCTTAAATTAGTATAAACCGTAAATGTTTGTGCATAACCACATTAAAAATATTTTTCCCTACATGAAGGAATTCTGACACAAACTACTAGTAATCTTTGAGCCACTGAAGTTGTAATGCACTTCTGAAACACATGTAATAATCATCAAACCTAAATATATCTCTAATTAAAACAAATCCTGCTATGAGTATGCTGATCAAAAGGAAAGTGCTCTTGATATATTGCTGTTCAATTTAGCCCTCCATCTCTTTTGCGGAAATCTCCCAGGATGATGCAAAGCCATTAGAGTCTGCTACATACTAAAGCTTCTAGTTTAACTCCAACGGCATGTGTAAAATCCTGGATTATAAATCAGTGTTACAATCTATGCCCAGAAATCCAGACTTATTGTTTAGGAGAAGTATTGGAAGAAGATACACTAAGCGACAGTTGGAGTTGACTTATCAGAAAATATAATAGTTTCAAAACAATGAGTGAAAATTTTCAGTACTTCTCCATTCAACATGTATTATAAAAAATTAGGAAGAATTACCACTCTTCAAAAATGAAGTCCATAAAGGGGTCTATTTCTGATTATTATTAGACTCCATAAAAATGTATGAAAAGATCTGGAAAAATCTGAAAGTGCTTTAAAATATATTATTATTAATATTATTTTCTTTAAATATTGCAAGCTTATCTCTTCATTGCCTACTTTATTATACCAGTGTCTTTGCTTTCCCATCTATCTCCCTGAATTTCAGTGTTAATTTCTTCTTAAAAATGTATATACCATGGCTATTTGATCCCATTGTCACTTTTATTAATACATTATACTAATAAGTCTAGTTATTTCTTTTAGTGGATCCTATACTTTTTTTAAAATTGAGATCTTTCAGCACATCCTCTGCAGAACCAATACCTGGTGTCGTTGCCATCAAATTCCTGTAAGTTTTTTTAAGAAAGAAAAAATCCAATAAGAAAGTCCACAATTTCCTGAATTTGTCTTCCATGCACCAAAATTTGGAAAATTTTAGCTTTCACATGAAAGTTGATCCTCTTTTTCTTCTCCTTTTGTTTCCTTCTCTTCTTTACTTTCTTATCTTGTAACTTCATTCCCACTCCTTTTCCCCCCTCTTGACTGCTTTCTCTTCTGCCTTTTCTCTGACCATTCTCTCTTTCATACTATTTGTTTTCTTTTTGGGTTATTAGAAGGCTAGTTAGCTGCTGGAGTTTCTTATCTACACTGAAAAGAAGCTACCCAAGAGTGTTCTTTCTGAGAACTTTTACAATATAAATCAATCCCCATTTACTGTTTATGTGAGTATGGTGCAAGTGTAAGAGAAGGGCAAGGTTACACATAATTACCTTGGCCATTTAGAAGGTAGGAGGGTTAATGACAGACTGAAATATAGGACACATAGGCAAATGAGATGATTTTAACATGAAACAGAAATTAAGTAAAAAGAAAATAAGTGTATCTTGTGCTTTCTTTGTGATAACTCACAACACCAAAATAACAAAGGTTTTTTATCTGCAGTCATTCAGTATATGTATCTTGTCTCAACAACTAGATGTAAACTAAAAGGTACTTGTATTAAACTTCTTTATATCCTTCAAAATGTAGCATAGCTCTTCATATACACCAGGTGAAAGGGGTTTCAATGACATATACAAATTATGAAATTGGTGACTACTTCAGAAACATTGGCTCAAATTGCTTGAAATTACTATCTAAGCATCTAAAAAATGCAACTGGATATAAATGTATGCATACACATGCATACACACAACACATTCCCCCAAAAAGAAAGAAAATTATATGAAAACGTGAAATTGGAAATACATTACTAGAGAAAATTATATGAAAACATACATATAGTAAGAAAAAATAATTTTCAATCTTGGTAACTTAAAAATAATCAACAATGTTTTCATTATTTTCAGTAACCTAAGTATCTGGGAATTGATCACAGTGAAAAAGCAACCTGTGAGTAGCTGTGCAATTAATATTTATAGTGAGATATTGACTTATTATGTGTACTTGGGTAGGTCATGTTATCTTACTTATGCTTCTGTGTCTCTGAAGTGACAATACTATTTGCCTTTTCATCCACCTCCTCTGCAAAGATGCTCTGCAAATAAATGAGGTAATGTTTGGGGAATGTTTGCAGCTTGGGAAAGAAACCCACTGCATACATCTAAGAATATTCCATATTCAACCCTGGTATATTTTGCCTCTGTTTTAAATTGAAATGGTACTGTTTAAGTTCTTGGGTTCTGACCAAAATCTGGGTCAACATAAGAGAATAATTATTTTTAATGTTAATTCTGAGTCTCTGTTCCCATCTCCTGCACGTGTGAGGGAAAACTGTAGGAAATAAACAAAGCACATAAATCAAGCTTTGGAAGAGAAAAATCTCTATCTGGAAGGATTTCTTTTTTTTTTTTTTTTTTTTTTTCTTTCTTTTTTTTCAATGATGAGCGTGCCCACTATTTCCCTAGAGGAATATTTCGGTCCAGGAAGGAGGATAGTGCATTCAGTGTGAGTGTGTGTGTGTGTGTGTGTGTGTGTGTGTGTGCTGTGCGTGCGCGCCCGCGGAGAGAGGGGCGGGGGAGGCGGATGAGGAGGATGAGATCATAGTTTCAGGATCCTCAGGAAACCCTGGTACTGGCAGCAGCCAGCCTCTGCTGTGCCCACATGACCCACAACTCTGGCAGCGGACCCGGCACTTCCAACATTATTAAATAATAAGAAAGCGGCTCCTACTCCAGGCTCAAACCTCCCTGCAGACCAATGGACGCCTTCTAAGAGTTTGGCGAGTCGGTGACTGAAGCGCCCGTCCATTCCAAGGTGTGTGCAAGGCGTTTTCTTCCTTGACAGCTCCAGAGTGGGGGAGGGCGCGGGGGTGGAGGAGGTCCGTGTGCCGGGCGAGGAGTGGGCGCGAGGCAGGGCTGCCGCGCTGCCCACGGCCGCCCGGTGCAGCGGGGCCCGCCGTGGGGCGGGAGGTGCACATGACGCGCAGCCCCGAATGCGCAGGGACCGCAGCCGCCCACGGCGCCGGGGCGCGGGCAAAGGCGGCTCGGCGCTGGAGCAAGGGCAGGCGCCGCACACCGAGCAAAGTCAAGAGTGGAAGCGAGCGGAGAGCGCCGGCGGGGGCAGGGATTCGCCTCAACGCCCACTCGCGGGGTTCCCACCTGTGCGCCGGCGCCGGCCGCGGCTAGCGCGAAGCATGTGCCGGGCGCCGCAGCCAGGACTGCGGCGCGGCGCCTCCCCGGGCGGCGGGCGGCGCCTCGGGCCCGCGGGGCGGCGGTAGCGGCTGCTGCAGGATGTCCGGCCTGGGGACGCGGGGCCGCACAGGTAAATCTCCGCCGCCCTCGAAGGCCCCGCAGCGCCGCAGCCCCCGCTGCTGCCGCGGCGCCGCTCGGGGGGTGGCAATGGCAGCTGGCTCCCTCGCGTCGCGGGTTGAGTTGTTTTTGTTGTGGTCGCTGCCCTCTTGGTCATCCTCGCGTGCTGAGCTGGTGGGAGGTGGCGTGTCTACCTCCATTAGGGATGATACTCACGTCGGGGAACAGTCTGAGGGGTATTGACCGGGACATCCGCGATGGGTTCCTTTGCAGCCAGCGGCGTCCTCTCGTGTTGCAATGCACTGCGGTGCCCGGGCCGATGCCAGAGTGGGAGTGGGCTCTGGGCCCTGGGGACGGGGGGCGGCGGGGGCGGGTGGGGACGGGGGTGTCTTCGGCTTTTATAGCCTGTTGCCCACTTCGAAGTTTTCTGCTGGACAGAGGGCAGGCGGGAGGTTCCTTCTGTTATCCGGAGTGGGAGGTGGAGAGAGGTGTCTGTCAAAAGACCAAAGCCAAAGAGAGAAGAGGGGTGGCGACGGCGGGGCTGGGACTCAATGGTACCACTCCTGGGACTTGATGGTAAAACTTTGCTCTTTGGCAGGCTTAGGGTATGGCTTTGGGAAGATAACTGTAGAACTTGGCAGGGAGGGGGCAGAGGGAGACGCAAATATTGGATGTACCTTGCAGTGAAGCTTACCATGCTTTAGGTTCTTACTCTAAAAATTGTCTTTTTAGTTGATGCTTATGTTTTCCTGTTATATGTCATCACTTGGCATTTAATGTGCTTGTGTTTCCTTTTGAATCTAAGAGATACTTGTACTGTTGAAGTGTACAGTTACTGATTTCTTTTAAAAAAATAATGTTTTTTTTTTCTTTTGCTTATTCCAAAGGTGGAAACTTTAGGAAAAAAGTGTTCCACATGTTCCATGGTTCTATATGGTTTAGATTGATTCACCGTCTTAATTCTTAGACCACCAGGGGGGTAGATAATGTTAATAAACAACTTTTGCAGGTGAGAAAATCCAGGCACAGAGAGGCAAAATAACTTACCCAAGGTCATACGTTTATTAAGTGTTAGAGTCTAGTTGGGCTTTTCATGCGCCCCTAATCAACTCATGATACCTAAAGTCTTCTATATTGACCACATCTTTCTATGAAGATGAGCCTTAATAGGTATGTGCTGCATGTTCAGAATAATTAACTCTTTTTCTACTTTTTCTTCTTACTCTAACTTTCAATACTAACATTATGGCAAATAATGTTTGAGTAGTTTCCTTTCACCACAATTAACCAAGTGTCCTACAATAATTAAAGTTGCATGTCCTACAGTGACTAAAGTTGCATTTCACAGCAAAGTTGAGATTTTCAGCAGTTAAGATGTATCAGCAAAGTAAATTATTATAAAGCAGATGGCTAAAGCTATATGTTTGCAATTAATTTTAAATTTCCTAGATTATTAGTCTGTTCTTTGTTCAGAGCATGGCCATCGTTTTCTTCAGAACACCACCATCTTGCAGATTTTTGAGCAATATTAGTTGTATTTAATCCACTCACTCTGGCGCGAGTTGGGCAGTTTTAAAAGAATTATGCAATTCTCTTTGGACTATCAGTGATTAGAAGCAAGCTGTATTTTAAGGGCATTCGAGTTTGTCATGTCATTTAGCCAATTGTATGTACTTTATACAGAATTGTGTAGCAGTGAAGACTGAAATCAAATTTTCTCATTAGTTCTAAGTTGAAATACTTTTAAAATCTCCACTTGTTTTAAATGAACCATGATGTGAAGAAAGGTCTCAATGGGGTGAACTCCAACTTACATGGAGAATTACTCTCCCATATTTAGAGAATTACTCTTCGTTTGAGCTTATCATAGAGCTTTCACAGTATTCATTTTATTGGGCAGATGTCTCTTAAGTCTTCATCTGTTATTTTTTTTCAAGTAAACTTTAATTGCTTCTTCACATAACGAGTTTCAAAATTATTTTGACATTCATAGATTTCCTTTAATTCTCATCTTTCACTTTAATTAAATTCAATATATATAATTTCAAACTCACACTTACTCAACATTATAAGTAAAAAGAGACTAGAATCCAACTAAACAGCACAGAAACATGATCTGTGGATATGAGAAAAAATATTCAGCTCTTCAGTGGTTAACCATCCCCTCCCCGCAACACACACACACACACACACACACACACACACACACACACAGCAGAATTATGGCTACATCTTTATTTTGGGATGCTACAGTGCAGTCCTGTGGTCAGAGTGGTTGTATGCCATCAGTCACAAGTGTTTTTGATATTGAAATTGAATTGATTTTTCGAAGTCCATTTATATATAGTGTTGATTGTTATCAAGACAAATTCTGTGATACATATATATATCCTTTCTTAACTCAGTGTTCCAGTTTTCTAGCTTCTGTTACTTATTTTAGAGACAGCTTGCTACTTTTATCTCACTTGGTAGTTTTGACATGACCTTTTCCTTTCAAGTCCCACACCTCTAGTTTGAAAGAACTGTACTGTCTCTGCTTCTACAGAGCTTCTTTTCTCCAGGTGTGGGGTGCAAGAGTGGGGTTCAATAGTGAGCAGAAAGATCTGTGAGCCCTGACTGCACAGGGGGACAAGCTTTAATAAAATAATTATACCAATAAATTTTTACTTGTAAGTTGAGGTAAGTTTCCTGAATGAAAGAAGGAGTTCTATGAGAATATCTATTAAAGGATTCTGGACTAGACATGGAGGTCAGGACAAGATGCCTGAAAAGTCACATATTTGTGCGGGAATGACACGTGAGAGGGTGTGTACTAATTCCAGTAATCTTTTACTAAATGCTTGCATGTTAATTTTCTGAATTATGTTCTGAATCAGAGATGTGTGTCACTCTAGTTATCTCTTTACTTCTGTATTCACCAGGAGACACACTGTTTCACCTCATTATCCATCCGTGGACATGGGGGGAGGGTTTACAAAACTATCAGTACTTTTTTCAAAGCACATGGGGCATGTGCTAGCTTTATGTGGTTATTCACCTATTTGCAAAGAGTTATTTAGATTTAATGTAATATAGTCATTTTCTTTCTTTTCCTTGGCAACTACTTCCAAACTAAAAGAAGTTGTTCTGTGTGGTTTGGGAGGTTTGTTGTTGTTGTTTTTGTTAAAGTGCCAGGATGTCTCAAAATAGAACTTTAATTGATTTATCACACAGTCACTGACATTCTTTCAACTACCCAAAAGAAAAGGGGAGGCTCCATAGTGATGGAGATGATATTGAGTGCTAAAGCTGCTGGGGAAATTCATATTAATGAGTTCAAGCAAACATAGGAGTGACTAAATTTATTGAACACTTACTATGTACTGAGCATCATTCTGTGGTCTCTATATAAATTATGTGATGTATTCTTTACAAAAGCCATATGAGGCTTGCATATCATTATCAAAAACTGAAGCACAAGGAGGAGAGTAACCCTGACCACTGTCACATAGTTTGAGATGGTCTTTAAAACAAAGCATTCTGATTCCGTATTTCATACTATTAAATATTGATGTATAATACCTGGCTCAGAATCTTACTGCTGAATTAAATTTCCATTGCTGTTGAAAATCATAACACTACCTAATCTGATGTTTTGATTTTTTTTTTTTAAAAAGCAGTGGAAAAATAGAACTTCCTTTATATGAATATTTTTGCCCCATATTTTATAGGTGAAAAATATACAAAACATGAAGATATATAAATACTAGACAAAAACAGATGACTAGTAGATTATGAGAAATGTTTCATTATATTATGTATTTTTAATTCAAAAATGGTATATTAAGCACCATTTGAAACTATTAAAGTTGTTAAAATCAAAAGTATAAGAGTATCTATATTAGCATTTTAAATGATTAGGAAAATAACTTTAACAGCTAAAGATTCTGTGATCATTCATTAATGTAAGAATTTTAAGGCTGGGCGCGGTGGCTCAAGCCTGTAATCCCAGCACTTTTGCAGGCTGGGGCGGGGGGGTGGATCACCTGAGGTCAGGAGTTCGAGACCAGCCTGGCCAATATTGTGAAACTCTGTTTCTACTAAAAATTCAAAAATTGACCGGGCACGGTGGCTCATGCTTGTAATCCCAGCACTTTGGGAGGCTGAGGCAGGCAGATCACGAGGTCAGGAGATCGAGACCATCCTGGCCAACACGGTAAAACCCCGTCTCTACTAAAAATATGAAAACAAATTAGCTGGAGTGGTGGTGGGCACTTGTAGTCCTAGCTACTCAGGAGGCTGAGGCAAGACAATGGTGTAAACCTGGGAGGTGGAGCTTGCAGTGAGCTGAGATCGCACCACTGTGCTCCAGCCTGGGCAACAGAGCAAGACTCCATCTCAAAAAATTAAAATAATAATAATAATAATGTAACCATCTAAAAATGATTTATTCCTCAATTTAAAAGTAGATTCATCAATAACTGATGCTCTCATTCTTTTCCAGTGAGAGTTGTATTTAGTCAAGGAATAATAAAAGCAATGGTTTATTTTTGAGTGAATGCATGTGGTAGCCTATTTGACAGCAAGTGAAAGCTAAGAACAGTGCCAATACCTGCCCACAGCAACCAAATTGGGTTTTCTGAACAGATTTGATAGTATCAACATGGTACAGAAATCAGAACAGCTATGTGTGTATCTTTTCTTGTCACCTACCCCAAAATAGACAAAAGTATAATTTCTGCTATCACACATTGTTATAAAAAGTGTGCAAACATATAAATCATACTATACATTTATTTTGCGTTGCCAAATGTAATCTGCATAATTGGAATATATTCAATCAGTACTTTTAATTAAACATTTTATTTGGAGATAATTCAAGGTCCATATGCAGTTGTAAGGAGTAATACAGAGATCCCATGGTCTCTTTACCCAGGTTTCCCCAATGGTAAATTCTTGCAAAATGATAGTACAATATCACAACCAGGATGTTGTCATTGATACAGTGGTGAACAAATTCCAGCACCAGGATGATAATTCCTATTGCTCTTCTATGGCTACAACAACTTGGCTCTAACCACCACCCACCTCCAACCCCTTAATCCCTTGCAATTATTGATATGTTCTCTATTTCTATAATTTTGTCATTGCAACAATATTATATAAATGGAATTATACATTATGTGAACTTTTGGGATTGGTTTTTCCACTCAGCATAGTTTTCTGGAAATTCATCTAGGTTGTTGCATGTCTCAATAGCTTATTCCTTTCTGTTGCTGAATAGTATTTTGTGGCATACATGAGCTATAGCTTGTTTAACCATTCACCTATTGAAAGACATCTGAGTATTTTTTCCAATTTTTTTAACTACTGCAACTAAAATGTTTTGTAGTACTATGGACATTCATGTAAATATTTTTGTATTAATGTATTATAAGTATTAATTTCTTTGGGATAAATTCCCAGAAGTTGCATGTTTACTTTTATAAGAGATTACCAAAGTTTTCCAGAGTGAATGTGCCGTTTTACATCCCCATTGACAATATATGAGAAATTAGTTTCTCTGTATCTTCACTAGCATTTGGTGTTATTGCTGTGTTGTATTTTAGCCATTCTGATGGGTGTGTAGCAATATTTCGTTGTGATTTCAATTTGCATTTCCTTAAGACTAATGATGGTGAACATCTTTTAATGTGCCTATTTGTCATTTAAATGTCTTCCTTGATGAGATGTCTTTTCATTTTCTATTTGGAATGTTTGGGAATTTTTTATGCTATGTTTTGAGAATTCTTTATGTATTCTCAATAATGGTTCTTTGTAAGATATGTGATTTGCATTGGGAATATTTGTGTGGATTTATTTTGGGGTTTCTTATTCTTTGGAAACCTATTACATAGATTTATATATAAGTAACTATTGAACTCATAATAGATTGATTCCTCCCACCTTGGTTTTTTTTTTTCAAAATTGTTTTAGCTATTCTGATTCCTTTGACTTTTCATATAAATTTTAGAATTATCTTGTCTACATTAACAAAAAATCTTCATGGGATTTTGATAGGAATTATGTTAAAACTACTTAGCAGTTTAAGGACAATTGACGTTTAATCCATACACGTGGCATATTTCTCCATTTATGTGAACATCTTTGATACCTTTTATCAGTGATCTGTAGGTTTTGGGATTAAGTCTGGTACATATATTACTGGACTTACATATGAGTAACTTTTAAGCAATTTAAAATAATAATGTATTTTTAATTTCAGTGTTGAGGTATTCAGTGCAAATATATTGAAATTTAATTGATTTTTATGTTTATCTAGTATCCTGGGAACTTCCTGAACTCACTTATTAGTTCTATGTGTTTGTGTGTGTGTGTTTGTGTGTGTGTGTGTGTATATATATATATAGTTGTTGTTGCTTGTTTTGATACTGAGTCTTGTTCTGTTGCCCAGGCTGCAGTGCAGTAGCATGATCTATACCCACTGCAACCTCCACCTCCCCGATTCAAGCAGTTCTCCTGCCTCAGCCCCCTGAGTAGCTGGGATTACAGGAACCCAACCCCAGCTAATTTTTGTATTTTTCGTAGAGAGGGGGTTTCACCGTGTGGGCCAGGCTGGTCACAAACTCCTGACCTCAGGTGATCCACCTGTGTCAGCCTCCCAAAGTTCTGGGATTACAGGTGTGAGCCACCGTGCCCAAGCAGTTCTATATTTTTTTGGCACAATTGTATATGTTAATGAGGTACAATGTGATGTTTTTATATGTGTGTTCAATGTGATATGTTGAATCATGCTAATTAACAGATTCATTAGCAGATGGTAGACCGCCATCATGTCATCTGAAAACAGAGACAATTTTATTTATTTCTAATCTATATGCCTTTTGTTTCATTTTCTTGTCCTATTGCACTGGCTAGAACTTCTGGTACTATATAGAATAAAAATAGAGAGTGCAAGCATCTTTGCCTTTTGCTAATCTTCAGTGGAAAGCATTCAGTCTTTCTGCATTAAGTATAATGTTATCTGTAAGTTTTATGTAAATGTTATTTATCAAATTGAAGAATTCCACTTTGATTTCCATTTTTTCCTGAGTTTTAAAAAAAATCACAAATAGGTATTGATTTTTGTCAAATGCTTTTCTTCACCAAATAATGTGATCATATGATTTTTCTTCTTTAGCTTCTTAGTATGTTTGAGTACATTGATCAATTTTTAACTATTGGAACAGCCTTGCATCCTTGCAATAAACTCCATTTATTCATTATGTATGATTAATTCTTTGTATGAATTACCAAATTGATTTGCCAATGTTTTGTTAAAGATTTTTACATCTATATTCAAATGAGGAATATTGACTTGTAGTTTTCTTTTTTTGGTACTGTTTTTGGTATTAATATCAGGATAATACTAGCTTTATAACATGAATAGGGATGTGTTCGCTCTTCTGTTTTCTGAAAAAGATTACATAGGATTTGTGTTATTTTTTTAAACAACCTTTGGTAGAATTCTCCAGTGAAATCACCTGGGCTGGGAGATTTCTTCTTTAGACTGTTTTTGGTTTTAGTTATGGGACTTGATTTCCTTAATATCTATATGAGTGTGCTAGGGCTGACATAAAATACCACAGACTGTGGCTTAAACAACAGAAATTTATTTCCCCACAGTTCTGGAGGTTAGAAGTCTAAGGTCATGGTGTTGGCATATTTGGTTTCTTCTGAGGCCTCTCTCTTTGGCTTGCAGATAGCTAAGTTCTCACTGTGTTTTCACATCATCTTTTCATCAGTGCTCAAGCATCCCTGGTGTCTCTCCGTGTGTCCAAATTTCCTCTTTGTGTAAGGACACCAGTCAGATTGGATTAGGCCCTAATCACACCCTAACAGCTACGTTTTAATTTAAACTTTTTTTGATCTTAATCACTTTCTTTAAAAGTCCTATCTCTAGTAGAGTCACGTTTTGAGATCCTGGGGGTTAGGACTTCAACATATGAATTTGTGGGATGACACAATAATGATCTGTTTCATATTGTGTGAGTTACTGTGGTTTAAGTTGATTGAGGAATTGTTCATTTCATCTCAGTTGTCAAATTTATTTGTGTAGAATTACTCCTAATATTTCAAATTATTCTTTGGATGTCTGCTTGGTCTTTAGTGCTATTCCATGTTTCATTCCTGATGTTACTAACTTGTGTCTTCTCTCTTCTTTTCTGTCAGTTTTTCTAGAGGATTTCAATTTTATTCATCTGTTAAAAGAACACATTGTTTCATTAATTTTTCTCTATTATTTTTCTGTTCTCTATTTCATTGATTTCTGCTCTTATAATTGTTATTTTCTCCTATTTTTCTTGGAGAAAGATAATAATATATTTTTCTATATTCTTGGCAGGGAGCTAAGATTATTGGTTTGAGATCTTTCTTCTTTTCTAATGTATGCATTTAGTGCTGTAGATTTCCCTCTCAGTTCTGCCGTCACGGTATCCCATACATTTTTGTATATTGTATTTTCATTTTAATTTAGTTGAATGTATTTTTAAATTTCCTTGAGATTTCCTCTTTGACTAATTGGATATTTAGAATTATAGTGTTCAATTTCTAAATGTTTGAAGATTTTTCCCGCTTTCTTTCCATTATTGACTTTTAGTTCGATTCTGTTGTATTCAGAGAACACATGCTGTATGATTTCAATTCTTTTAATTTGTTGAGGTTTATTTTAATGTGTTATACCTTGGTATATGTTCCATGGGCACTAGAAAAGAATGTAAATTTGGCTATTTGGGGACAGAGTGTTCTATAAATGCTGATTAAATCATGTTGGTTGATGTTGCTGTCAAGTTCTTATATGTCTTTGCTGATTTTCTGTCTAGTTTTCCTATTAATGAAAAAGTATATGCCATCTCCAGTTATAATTGTGAGTTTGTCTATTTCTCCCTTCATGTCTACCACTTTGGCTTTACATATTTTATAGCTCTGTTATTTGGTGCATACATATTTAGAATTATTATGTCTTCTTGGTGTATTGACTTTATTATTAAATAATGCCCTTCTCTCTTTCTGGTAGTTTTATTTGCTCTGAAGTCTACTTTGTCTGATATTAATATAGACATTTTTAATGTCATTTTTCCTTTAATGAATGTTTGCATATCCCTTTTTCCATCCTTGTACTTTCCACTGGCCCATATTATATATTTTATTTGAGTTCCTTGTAGACAAAATATAGTTGGCTCTTATTTTTAATGCACTCTGCTAATATCTGTCTTTTAATTGGTATATTTAAACCATTTACATTTACTGTAAATATAAATACCATACTTTAGTGCTTAAATCTGCCATTTTTTGTTTGTTATCTCTATTTTGGATTTCACTGGGTTTTTTTTCCTACCATCCTGATATTGAACATTTATAGAATTCCACTTTTATGTGTATAGTGTTTTTAAGTGTGTCAGTGTATAAAGTTTGTTTGTTTGTTTTTTGAGACAGAGTCTCACTGTGTTGCCCAGGCTGGAGTGCAGTGGTGCAATCTCGGCTCACTGCAAACTCTACCTCTCTCATTCACACCATTCTCCTGCCTCAGCCTTCTGAGTAGCTAGGACTACAAGCGCCTGCCACCATGCCTGGCTAATTTTCTTTTTTTCTCTTCTTTTTTTTTTTGTATTTTTAGTAGAGACGGGGTTTCACTGTGTTAGCCAAGATGGTCTCAATCTCCTGACCTCGTGATGTGCCTGCCTCGGCCTCCCAAAGTGCTGGGATTACAGGCGTAAGCCACCACACCCGGCCAGGTGTTTTCTTTTCTTTTCTTTTTTTTTTTTAATCATCATTCTAAGTGTTACATCATATACACATAATTTGTCACTGGCTACTGCTGTTGTCATCTTATCAATTTGAACGAAATATAGAAACCTTACCTCCCTTTACAACCTCCATTTATAATATGATTGTCTTAAATATTTCCTCTGCATACATTTGGAACCACATCAGACAGTGTTATAATTTTTGCTTCAGTAAGCAAAGACGGAAGGTCTGTTGCACTTACTGATATGTTTTGCTTCTTTTTTCTTGAAGTTCTAACCTTTCTTCTTTTATTGTTTCCTTTTTGTTTTAAGAACTTTTCTCTAGCCATCCTTTGTGAGCAGGTCAGATCTGCTAGTGACAAAATATTTTTGTTTTCCTTTAGCTGAGAATGTCTTGATTTTTCCTTTCTTCCTGAAAGATTTTCACTGGATATAAGATTCTAGGCCTTTTCTTAAAGCAATTGAAAAATGTTGTGTTACTTCCTTTGTACTCCATGTATTCTGATGAAAATCCATTGTCATTCTAATGGGTTTTCTCCTTTGGTAAAGTAACATTTATCTCTTGCTGTTTTGTCTTTAATTTTCGTAAATGTGACTATGATGTGTCTTGGCATGGATATCTTTGGAGAGTTTTTTTTGGCATTCAGATTTACTCAGGTGTTTAAATCTGTAAGTCTATGACTTCTGTCAAATTTGGGAAGTTTTCAGCCATTTTTAGCAATTTTTCAGCCTCGTCCAATTTTTCCTTTTCTTCAGGTCTCCAAGACATAAATGTTAGACCTTTTTATTTTATTGTCACACAGTGTATTGATTTTTTATGGCTGCTGTAACAAATTACCATACAGTTCATGCCTTACGGAAGTGCACATTTACTTTCTTGTGGTTCTGAAGGCCGGAAGTCAAAAATCAGTTTCATAGGGCTAACATCAAGGTATTAGCAATGCTGCTTCCTTCTGGAGGTTCTAAGGAATAATCTATTTCTTTGGTTTCTCTAGCTTCTAGAGGCACCTGTATTCTTTGACTTACAATCCCTTCCTTGATCACTCCAATTACTTTCCGATGTGATCGTATTGCCTACTTGCTTTTCTGTGGCCAGATTTATCTCTGCTCTCTGCCTCCCTCTTTTAAGGACACTGTGATTACATTTAGGACCCACCTAGATAGTGCAAGTCACTCTCCCTATCTGGAGAGCTGTAGTATAATCACATCTACCAAATCTCTTTCTCCGAGAATTCACAGCTTCCAGGGATTGGAGCCATTCTGCTGAATACCTTTGGGAGCCATTATTCAGTTTACCACACACAGGTTTCTGAGGCTCTCTTTCTCTCTCTTTTTATTCTCTAATCTGTTTTCTCTGTTACTCAAATAGAGTGATTTCTATTTTTCTATCTTGTAGCTCCCATGTTCTCTTCTGTCACTCACATTCTGCTATGGAACCCACCCACTGATTTTTATATTTTGGTTATTTTTTTCAATTCTAAAATTTCTACTTGAAATGTTTTTCTTATGACTGCTTTAACAATTTTGTCAAATAATTCTAACATCTCTGGGATCTTGTTTTTGGCATCTGTTGATTGTCATCTTTCATTCAGTTTGAGATCTTCCTGGTTCTTGGTATGATGAATGATTTTCAATGGAAACTTGGCCATTTTCTTATATGTTAAGAGACTGAATCTTATTTAAACTTTCTGATTTAGCCAAGTTCCACTAACATCACCTCAGTGAGCATCAGGTGGGGAGTAGAAATCAGGTTCCTCACTCAGTCTCCCTTGACACCTGAAAGGACTTCACATTACTGTAGGGCAAAGTGGGAATCCGGGCTTCTCACCAGGTCTTCACTGATTCTTCAAGCTGTGACGGGTAGAAGTGCCTCCTTTCTGTTCCCCATGTGGTCTCTCCACTGACACACTAGGGGGACAGAAGAGGTGGCCTAATGACTGCTGGGTCTTAATGACAGCCTTGACTCTCCATTAAGCCACCCGTGACACCATTCCAGCAGAGAAGGAGAAGGGAGACTCAGTACTGCAAGGTAGGTGTAGAACTCCAGGATCCTCCCATAGTTACTATTGACAACATAGTGGTAGTGAAGAATAGGGGAGTCTTTATTACCATTTGTGAAAATGAAAGTCCCAGCTTTTTACTTGGCCTTCTATGGCATCATCACGGTGGGGATGCGAGAAGTTGGGGTGTCTCGTTACAGCTTGGCAAGGGTGGAAGTGTAGGTTTTCTACACAGCTTGTGTTGGCATTGGTGTGGTAGAGGCACAATTATTTCTGTCATCTGTGGCTATAATAGAGCAGTTATTGCCTAAATTGGTTTTTTATCTAGCTATGCTGCTCCTTTCCTGTTCCTTAGGTCAGAGAGAGTGTGGTTTTGTTGGCACCCTTTTAAAAGTTGTGCCTGATGGCATTTCTGGGTTTCCAGTTTCTTTAGCCCCAAGTATTGGATATGTGAGGCAACACACAATTTCAGGGAACTCACCATCTTGTCATTCCTTGAGCTCTGAGGTACCCTAGCTGATTTGTCTTCTTTTCTCCAGCTTTCAGTGTCTTTGTATGTTTATTTTATGTATAAAATACAGGAGTTTTAGTTGTACTTAGTAAGAAGAGTAGGGAAGTGTTTTTTCTCCTTCTTCACAGAAGCAAAAGCCCAATCTATATGTTTTATGCAAGCATAATCTGAGAAAAATCACTCCCATTGATTCTCAGAGGATAAATCTCAGAGGGTTACTGCTTATCTGTTTCTGAATAATCAACACTTGACAGGTAACTGGGATGAGTGAGTCCTCAAGTGGTGATGCAGATAGATGTGTTCACAGTGCAGTCCATCAGTGTAGGATTCATGGACCTTAGGCAGGTACTCTTACTCCCCCAAATCAATCCTCTCTCCCCTCCTGGAAAGCCATTACTGTAGGCTGTGGCATAGTTGGAGATTTCCCCCACTCTCAGAGGTGTCTTCTCTGGTGGGATTCTGGAACCACATCATCCCAGCTCTTGTACTACTCTCACTAAATGTTCTTTAGTTGCAGGAATACCATCCACCTGAAATGTAGTTTTGAACCAGTAAGTGCATGAGAAAATGTTTATAAACTAAGAAATGGTGAACACAAAATCCATATTTAAACTCTGAGGAGCAGTTCCTAGAAAGTATTCTTATTAATTTCTTTTGATGTAAAAATTATGCATTAAAAATAAATGTACTGATTTGTCAAGTTGTTTGATCACTACTTGGTAGGTTAAGTACAAAAGATGGAGCTAAGAATTCCCTGCTTGAAACCAATATGCTGAGGAATTACAGCTGACACAGAGGAGATCATAAAGAACAACAGTCTAGAGAAATTCATAAAAAAGACAAATCAAGTTATTAACATTGTAGCCAACCTTGAAATTCTCACTCTACTAGAGCAATGGTTCTCAAAGTGTTGGCCTCAGCAGCATCGGCACAACTTTGGAACTCTTTGTTAATGCAAATTCTGAGTGTCCATCCTGGACCCACTGAATGACAAACTATGGGGATAGATCCCACAATCTGTCTTGTAGTCACCTCTCCAGGGGATTGTGCTACACACTAAAGTTGAGAACCACTGCACTAGAGTAACCCCTCCAACCATTGTAAAATATGCTAAATTTATGCTTTCAGTGATCCTTGACGTATCAGTTTAGGTTTTTGGAAAATGTATTTATTGTGTTTAACATTTTGTGTGCTTATATTATAAATGTTTTTTCAAGTAAATATAGTAAGGAAATTAAAAATGCATTACCTAAAACTGTTCCTTGCTTGATACATATTAATGATTATGCAGTTATTTTCTGTCCTTAACCCAGATCTACTCCATGTCTGATTTTGTGGTTGACATCAAAAAAATGAGCCAGGCCTATACTTCCCTCGTGTTGTTTCTCACAGTTGCCAAGTCATACATTAATGGATTTTGTAGCTGTTTTTACGTTCTTTTCTAGAGGTGACACCCGTCATTAAGGTATTTGGAGGCGAGAGTGGGGGTGTCTCTGCATTATTTGAAGAAGATGCTTTTTAGGAGATCTTGTCACACAGTATTGTTAGAGACAGATGCATATGTGGATGTCCAAATTAATCATTGTCATTACCACATCAGCTCCACCATGGGGGATTCACTGTTTACTGTATGCTGGCATTTTTCTCTGGGGTCATGTGAGATTAAAGGAAATCTTGGCTAAAAGGCTGTCCTGATGAAAGAAAAGCTGCATTTTTATGTAGATATTTTATAAGTGAGATATAGTTCCAAACCCCAGGTTAGGGTAAGACAAAATCAACAAGAAGTAAAAGGTTAAAAGGTTTTAAAATGTTTTGTGATGGTACCGAAATATGGACAGATACAGATTTGAGAAGTAGTCTGTGGCTTCCAGCCCTGAATATGGTTATTTCATTGTATTTTAAGGACAATATTTTATATAATTTTACACTTTCAGCTAGCAATTTGCTAAACTGAAAGGGCATAATTGGTATTCACATAGTATCCACCTCTTCTGATGAATAATATTTTAGCTTTTGGATTAGGCATCACATTTTACTATGTATAAGCTGAATGTTTTAGTTTCTATAAATCATATGTTTCAATTACATACACCCTTTATACACTTTTTTGAAAATGTCTTGTTCTGTGTAAACTGAGGAAGTCTGCTTTTCATTTGAGATGACACATATTCTTGGTTTAGAAAAATATTATTTTCTATCCTTTCACTGTTCCTCACCACCGGTTGTCTTAGGCTCTTTTTATTCCTTCTGTTTCATTTGTGCATTCAATTTGATACTACTTATCATTTACTCATTTTGCTTGGGCGTTTACATGGTTGAGCCTCTGCAATGTTTTGGGGATAAGACTTTTCCAAACCTTCATTTTACAATGTTTGTTCAATAATACCATTTGGGCAGGTTGGAGGAACCACTCGTTAAGAACAGATTTTTAAATGGTATAGCAGATGTTTCCTCTTACATAGAGTCATCCTTTCTAAAATAAAGGCCCCCAGCCATGGCAATACTAATCAGATGTCTTCTTTCTTATAATCATTACTTGGGTTGATTCCAAGTCTTTGCTATTGTGAATAGTGCCGCAATAAACATACGTGTGCATGTGTCTTTATAGCAGCATGATTTATGATCCTTTGGGTGTATACCCAGTAGTGGGATGGCTGGGTCATATGGTACATCTAGTTCTAGATCCTTGAGGAATTGCCATACTGTTTTCCATAATGGTTGAACTAGTTTACAATCCCACCAACAGTGTAAAAGTGTTCCTATTTCTGCACATCCTCTCCAACACCTGTTGTTTCCTGACTTTTTAATGATTGCCATTCTAACTGGTGTGAGATGGTATCTCATTGTGGTTTTGATTTGCATTTCTTTGATGGCCAGTGATGGTGAGCATTTTTTCATGTGTCTGTTGGCTGTATGAATGTCTTCTTTTGAGAAATGTCTGTTCATATCCTTTGCCCACTTTTGGATGGGGTTGTCTGTTTTTTTCTTGTAAATTTGTTTGAGTTCTTTGTAGGTTCTGGATATCAGCCCTTTGTCAGATGAGTAGATTGCAAAAGTTTTCTCCCATTCTGTAGGTTGCCTGTTCACTCTGATGGTAGTTTCTTTTGCTGTGCAGAAGCTCTTTAGTTTAATGAGATCCCATTTGTCAATTTTGGCTTTTGCTGCCGTTGCTTTTGGTGTTTTAGACATGAAGTCCTTGCCCATGCCTATGTCCTGAATGGTACTACCTAGGCCCAGATGTCCATCTGTGACAGACTGGATTAAGAAAATGTGGCACATATACACCATGGAATACTTTGCAGCCATAAAAAAGGATGAATTTGCATCCTTTGTAGGGACATGGATGCAGCTGGAAACCATCATTCTTAGCAAACTATCACAAGAACAGAAAACCAAACACCGCATGTTCTCACTTATAGGTGGGAACTGAATAATGAGAACACTTGGACTCCGGAAGGGGAACATCACACACCGGGGCCTATCATGGGGAGGGGGAAGAGGGGAGGGATTGCATTGGGAGTTATACCTGATATAAATGATGAATTGATGGGTGCTGACAAGTTGATGGGTGCAGCACACCAACATGGCACAAGTATACATATGTAACAAACCTGCACGTTATGCACATGTACCCTAGAACTTAAAGTATAATAATAAATAAATAAAATAATAATCATTACTTGGTTGACATTTTTAAAATGTGGTAATTAAATCACTACCAAAATGCTTTGATAGGAAGTGTACACTGTGCCTTCTGTGGGTAGTGGTCCAGATTTTCCCCTAGTGTTCATTGCTATTTATAAACACAGAATGTGTCAGGTGATTTTTTTTCCACATGCAAATAAATTCTGCCTCCTCCTTTTAACCCAAACACTATAAAAATAATGTTTATCGTAAGAGTGTGTACAAAATAATAATTTTTGCTAATGATGTGAAATACCCTTTAGGAAGCAATATATGAGTCAGATTGATTTTGAGAATTTTATCAAAATATGAATCATTTTCAAAACAGGAAAACATTTCAAAACATCTCGCTGTTCTTTTTTTTGTTTGCCTCAGTGTCAACATAGTGCTTAAACCTTTTTTTGTTTCTGCTTTTTGTTTGCTTGTTTTGAGTTTAAGTTTTTGTTTCTGTTTGATGCCCTACTTTCCAAACATATGATATAATAGCTAAAAATAAAAGTTCTCTAAATACCTTTAATATTTCAGATTGAGCTTAGATATGAGATTGAGAGTTGTCCCATGTTTCTATAATTTGAATCCTTGTGTAGACAAGAAGGAAAAACAACTGAAGTGAACCCAAAGGAAATGGTATTCTATTACCAGTCTGCTATGGATTGGTTTTATAGTGGTTATAAAAGCAAAATAATCTAACTTCACTCAGCCAATAGTAGTTTAAGGGATAAAAATAGTCCTGTGGTTTCATGTGAGTATGTGTAATTGTGTGTGTGTGCATGTGTGCATGTGTGTGTGGTTTTTTGGTTGTTTTTTTTTTTTTTTTAAAGACTGAGCTTGGTCACAGGTGGGAGAAGGTGACAGATACCAGTGTTTCACTTCTTTCTTAGCTTTGACTGCTCTTGCCCATTTATGAACAGATGCTAATCTATGCCAGCTAGATTTTTTTTTCCCTACAAATGTATCTGTTCTCTCCATCTATTTTGTTTTTGTGTGTTTTTCTGTTTTTCTCTGAGTTTTCATGCCTCAGTACCCCGACTAGCATCTAGCATCTTGGATGGTCATGAAAGGAGACGTGCTTCTAGCATAGTGAAATTAAAAACATTTTGGTACCTTGCTTGCGCTTCTCAAAGCTTTCACCAAGGCCCTGACAAGACTGCATATTTCAGCTTTCCTTCCTCCCTGTTCCATCAGTCAGTCATTCCATATTATTTACTAGGAGTCAGTATTTTATAATCAGTGACAGAACTAGTCTTTGGCATAGTTTATCCTTGCCACACCTTTTGTTAGCTCCTGTGGCTCAATGTGACTAGGACACTGGCCATTTTATTTTTAGGTGCTTCTCAAGTATATTTCAAGGACCACCTGCATCAGAATCATCTGGGGGCTTTGCTAAAAGTACAGGTATCTAAAACCCATTCTGGAGCCACACATTGAATCAGAACCTGTCTTTATGAGTTTAGAATTTTCAGGCTAACAGTAATGATAGGGGCTAATCCAGATCTGTGAGTCACAATCCAGGCAACTTTTAAAAAATCGGAATGCGTAGATCTCATCCCCAAGTTTCCCAGTTAAGTGGCCTTGTGTGTTTTAATCATGCAGCTGATGGTAACAACCTGAAATGTGCTGTAGAAGTTGAAATGTAAGAATGGAGATTGGTATTGACAGAGAACCATTACTTTCAGTGAATTCATGAAGGTCCATGGATCTATCTTCATTTATAAATTCAGAACCGAGATCCTTCTCTGAAATACAAAGCCACATTAAGCTTATAGAGACTGAACTATAAATAAGAATTTGCTTAATCACAATTAGAATTATCATTGTTACTAGAATCAGCATGAGTAAGGCAGTCTTACCTTACTGGCTGATCCCTATGGAAAGAAAAATTATTATAAGTTTCCTCTTGAACCTGGAGTCAGACTAAAGAAAGTTATTTGAATAAAAATGGTGAATATATACTTAAGACTTATCTATCATGAACAATTCTAAACATTTCATCTGTATTATCTCAATCCTATTCAGTAACCCTTTGTGCTAGTATTATTAGCTCTAATTTCTAGATGAGAAAAAGATAGGAAAAGAGATCCTGTGTAACGTGTTGAATATGACAGAGCCACCAAAAGGTAGAGCTGAAATTCCTGGGCTCTATGACTTAGTTATTTGTATATAACTTAAGAGTTCACTGGGCTTTAGCATCTAAGAAAGAAATCAGGTGGGGCCAGCATAGCTCCTAGTTGGTGAAGAAGAAAGAAATGTGCAAACTGCCATTCACATGGAAAGGATGCTTTCAAGTCATGTATAACTAGAATGAATAGCCCCTGGGTGGATCAAGAGTGATATCATGGTCAGAACCTTGTGGTTTGTCTAAATTACCTCTCCAGAACTGTGATTAAGCGAAAGAGGTACAGAATCAGAGTCTGCTCTCAAAGTTGCATTTGGAAAAATGAATCACAGTTTATAGAAACAGCTAGTATAAATATTAATATATAATAATAGGGGCATATCTGAGTATATTAGGTGAGTATGCATATATCAGTTTCTTGCATGTCCCCAAGTCCTTAGGTCACTTTGACTCAGAAAATTTGAGTGAAATTGGCTTAAACTTCCACTAGCTCCAACTCAAGCATATTTTCTGTTATTTGGGGGATTTTTGTGGAGCTTACATTTCTCCTGTGACTCTGTTCTGAGTCTCTGCACATATTGAATGCCCAATCATTACTCTGAGTTTTATTTCCTAAGCACAGTGCCAACTTAGGTCACCCTGCTGGTTATGCCCTTGATTCTTTTAATCCCAGAAGTCCCACTGGGTCTAGGCTGTGTTTTTAGGAGACTTTGCTGTAGGTTTAGGCAATGGAGTTGTGTTATGGGACAAAAATTTTAGGTATCCCTAGCATTGAAACTCCCTCAATCATTATTTTTTTCTAAAAACATAGTTCTCCTTTTTAGCTTAAGCTTCTGTACCTTACTGTATGAGAAATGGGGTTATTTATAAGTGTACAAATTCATCCCAAAATGGCAGGTACACACTAGTAAGTCATATTTCTGGCTTTCTGTTTTCCTCAGTTAGTCGGCTAGGAACTATTAGATTGTTAGCTACTATTGAAATGTAACCCTTACTCTCTCAGAAAGGAAAAGTGAATGACCCTCTCATCTATGAAATAATTGTCTGCCGCCAGCAGTCCCTGAAAACCCCTCAGCATAAACAACCCTTACCTCTTTTATGGTGGTGAATCCAGCAGATGGATGGCACAGTGGCAGTGTGTGGTATTGCAGTTGATACTATGGGATTCTTTTAAGTAGGAGTGCAACCGTAACTTCACAATGGTGGTGGTGTTACTGATCTCTGGAAGGTATATGTGAGAATTACCTAAATTGTTGAAATTACCTAAATTGTTAAAATGGAAAACTTTAGTCATAAAAACTTTAGCCCTAGTCATAAAAACATGGTATATCCTTGAGTTGATACCTTTTAGAAAACAACCCTTTCCAATGCTTACATAAGCATTGTTTGCATCTTGCAGGTTATAGTTTACCAGATTTTGCGTATTTGGTCAAAAAATAAAAATAAAAATTTTCCTCTGTGATGAAAAGTAACCACTGCTTTATGGAATACAAATTAGCAAACCAGTATAGAAGAAAACTGGTTTCACATAAGATGTGACCACTGCTATAATCAAGATGACAACAGTGAATGAAGTTTGCTTGCATGAATCTAATAATCCATGGAAAATTTTAATAGTTGCCTAAGATTGATGGTAAACCTAACAGCAGCACTGTTTTAGATTGTCATATGTTTTTAAAGACATAGCTATTACAGCTCTGTTTATTTTTCCGAAGCCTTTTGCCTCATATCCATTAACACTGCCAAGGTGCACATTACTGTGAGCTGGATTTGTTATGCTAATCCAGAAAACGCTGGTTGAGATTGATATAAATCTGTAACACAAGCAGAAAGCTTAATTAACAACACTTATATGCTAATAGTAAATTTGACATAGAATAGTTGCAAAACTAAATAGTTATGGTCATAACATGTGCCAGTCTTTACTTAGTGATAGGCTAAGAGGAAAATATGGCAAATTTCAAATACAAAAGTAGTGTTTTGTTGGTAACATCATTTTCTTTAGCAATACCTAAAGTGTTACTCTGACTCTGCCAGATACGAAGCTGACAACTGAATGATTTGCTCTGAATTTCCATTAGGGAAGCCATCATCTACTGCAAGGTGACATCTCAGCTATCTAGGTGATCCAGTGTGGGACTGGAGGGAGATGAAGACATCTGCTCATCAGTGTCTATGTACAGTTGGACCACACTGAACACCTGGAGACACCACTCCCTTGTCCTCAGGGAGCTTACATTCTACTTGGGAGATGCAATTAAGAAACAATGAAACAACATGAGATGAATAAAGAAAAAATTGTGTTGTATGAAACATGAGAAAATATCTCAACATTCTGAGAAGCAGGAAGGCTATGAGGAGACATGTGACAACATTTTAGTGGCTTTCTTGAATCAACAACTGCATAAAAAAGTAGATTTTACCGTTAACTATTACCTGCACCCTACCTCAAATCTCTTCAATAGAAGCCTAAATAGAACTTGAGTCCTACTTGGATACTTCCAGAATAGAACTTGAGTCCTACTTGGATACTTCCAAATTCTAAGTTCTTTGCCTCTGCGGGTAATGACTCCTAACAAGATAGATTTCCCTACCTGTAGGAAACTGGGAGAATGGACCAGAAAAAGATAAAATCTGGTTTAAATTGTGTGTAGAGATTCCAGTGGTCAGAATTCACTCCACAGTGGCTGTTTAAGGACTCTAAAGTTTGCTCTTAGTTATCTGTTATTTTATTAGGGTGAAGGATCAATTTCCATCTTTAAGGAAATCTATGATTTTATTGTCTTTGTCCTAATTCCACATCAACTCTGTGTGTGCATGTGTGTGTGTGTGTGTGTGTGTGTGTATAAATGTGTGTATAAAACAGTAGTTCAAACCTTTAGCATGCATAAGAATTAACTGGTCGATGGGGGGAGCTTTTGAAAACAGCTTGCTGGGTCCCACCGCCAGGGTTTCTGATTTAATCAGTCTGGACTGGGAACCAAATATTTGCATTTCTAACAGGTTACCAGACAATGCTGACACTGCTGACCCAGGGACCACACTTCAAGAGTCATCGATATGACACATAAAGCCCATGGTGAATCACAGTGGCTTTATTAAAAAGTAAATCATTTAAATGTAGTATCTAAGGCAGTCTTAAAGAAGAAATGGGGTTCTGAAATGTGGCCAAATGAGTGTGTCTTAGTCTGTTCAGACTGCTATAGCAAAATACCATAAGCTGGTGACTAAGAAAGAACAGGAATTTATTTCTCACAGTTCTAGAGGCTGGAAAGTCCAAGATTAAGGCAGTTTGGGTGCCTGGTGAGGTCCTGTTTACTGGCTCATATATGGCACCCCTTGCCGTGTCCTCACATGGTGGAAAGAGCAAGGAGTCTCTCATGGGACTTTTTTCATAAGGGAGTTAATACCATTGATGAAGGTTTTGTCCTCATGACCTAATTACCTCCCAAAGGCTTCACTCCTAACACCATCAACTTGGGTGTTAGGATTTCCACATATGAGTTTCAGGGGGACACAAATATTGAGACCATAGCAAGATGTGTGTTTTAATAACCCATGACACTCAGCCTGTGCTGGCCTTGAAATTTTGCAGTGTCGGGTTGGGAGGGTAGACTGACTTTATGGGTTGATAAAGCTTTGGGGGTTTGTTTAGTTCATCTATTAGGGTAGACTCCCCATGCTTGATGCCTTTTAAAATTCTTGCTCAAAATATTGCAAAACAGCTGGCTCAACTAATTCCACCTGACTTTCTCTACCCTAACATCAGCTCTGACCCATTCCAAACAGAATTTTTCACTTCTCTCAGTAAGCTCACTGGCTTTGTTTGGCTTGTTAGATGGCAAACTCCCTTGAGTTTTCTTCCCTTGAAGAAAAAACTCCCTTAATTTTTTTTTGGACTGTTGGTCAGCTAATCCTTACAGTTTTAATTATTGCTCAGGAAATCTGGGTCCTTGTGCATCTCCAGTTTTAACTTCCTACACAGACCTTTCCTTACAAAATACTATTACAATGCAAAAGGATGTTAGTACTTTGGTCAATTATTTTAAAAATACTTGCACACACATGCACACAAACACAACAAAACCATTCTTAAAAACATCGTATACTATTCCATAGTCATAGTTGTATTTGTGAAATAAGCCTTGTATTCAATTATATTGTGCAGCATCCTGATCACTATAATAGATGAAATGTGTTACTATTGCTCTCTACTACTTGTGTTTTAATAGGATGGTGCTGTGTTATGTTTCCAGTTTTCCTAAGAAAGTATTAGGCACTGTTCATTGCCTACTGTATCTTGTTTCCAGGGATTAGAATTTCTTGTAACCAAGAAATGCTGTCCCAAGACCGCCTTGGCGACCTTACCAAAAGGAAAGATTCTGCCATTTTCTTCTAACCAGGTCCCAGTGATATATTTCATATTCTTCTGTGGAACTCGGCTCTTATCCTCTTACTTTTTGTCTTAGGATCATGATGTGCTTGTGGAACATTAAAATTGAAAGAAGCAGAAGTATCATTTAGTCCCCACCCTTTTATTTAAGAGAGAAGTTAGACAAACTGCTCAAGGTCACACACTAAATTAGTCACACAGAAAATGACTAAGGGTCAAGACCTTTTAGCCAATCTTTTTCTATAACCAATGTTAACTAATACAGTGAATCTCAGTCATCCCCATAACTGTTGGATAAGATTAACCAAAGCAGCTGCTGCTGCTCAAAAACTTGTTGGAACTTCTTAAGCTGAAGCTGCCCTAAATTTCTTTAATACTCTTAAATGCCTTCAGTGTTTAAAATTTTTTTATTTTCAGGTAATTATAGATTCACATGCAGTTGCAGTAAATAATACGGAGGCCCCTTGAACTTGTCACCCAATTTACCCAATGGTAACAGCTTGCAAAACTGTAATAAAATATCGTAATGAGAAAATTGAGTTGGGCATAATTCACAGACCTTATTCAGATTTAACAAGTTTTATATACACGTGTGCGTGTGTGTGTGTATTTAGGTGCATGCAATTTTATCTCATATGTAGCTTTACATAAATATCACTAAAATCAAAATAGAGAACAGTTCCATAGTTCTGCCCTTTTATAGCCATGCTCATTTCTCTTCCCCTCTCCATCCTGCCATCCCTAACCTCTGACAACCTGTAATCTCTTCATCTCTATAATTTTATCATTACAAAAATGTTATATAAATGGAATTTTACTCTATGTAAAACCTTTTGAGATTTTTAAAAATTCAGGATAATTTCCTTGAGTTCCATCCACCTTGCCCTGTGTCCATAGGTCATTCCTTTTAATTTCTGAGTAGTATTCCAAGGTATGGATATACCACATTTTGTTTAACCATTCACCTGTTAAAGGACATCTCAGTTTTTTCCAGTTTTTGAATATTGTAAGTAAATATGCTATGAACATCTGTGAATAGGTTTGTGTGAAAGTAAACTTTCATTTCTCTGGGATAAATGCCCAACAGTGAGATTGTTGGATGTTTAGTTTTGTAAGAAACTGCAAGCTGTATTTCAGAATGGATGTGCCAGTTTACATTCCCATAAACAATGCGTGAGAGATTAAGCTTCTCTGCGTTTGCCAGCATTTAGTGTTAACACTATGTTTTATGTTAGATATTCTGATACATGTGTAGTGGTATCTCTTTGTGGTTTTACTGTTTCCTTAACGACTAATGATGTTGAACATCTTTTCATGTGCTTATTTGCCATCCGCGTAACCCCTTTTTCAAAATATCTCTTCATATCTTTTGCCCATTTTCTAATTGGATTGTTTGTCTTTTTACTGGTAGGTTTTGAGAGTCCATTATATATTCTATATGTTGGATTTGTGGTTTGCAAATAGTTTCTTTCAGTATGTATCTTGTCTTTTATTCTTGTTATCTAAGTCTTTCACAGAGCAAATAGTTTTAATTTTGATGAGGACCATTTGATAAGAATCCGTTTTTATTTTAATGGCTTGTGCTTTTGATATCAAGTTTAAGAATTCTTTCCCTAAATCTCTATCCTGAAGATTTTCTCTTTTTTTTTTTTTCTTAAAGTTTAATTATTTTGCATTTAAGTCTATGATCTATTTGGAGTTAATTTTTGTATAAGGTCTGAGGTTTAGTGGAGGCTTATTGTTTTGCCGATGAATGTCCAGTTGCTCCAACAAAAATGTTTTCAATTTTGACTTACTGTTTTTTTTTAATTTGGCAAACTTTTTATTGTGTGTGAGAAGCTACTATGTGTGAGATACTGTTAGGTAGTAAAGATAGGAACATTAATAGAATGCAGCACTGGAAATATCTCCTGGTATAGTTGGGGAGGTA
The DNA here is from genome assembly GCF_002776525.5 of Piliocolobus tephrosceles. Lineage (NCBI taxonomy): Eukaryota > Metazoa > Chordata > Mammalia > Primates > Cercopithecidae > Piliocolobus > Piliocolobus tephrosceles. The sequence goes on along the minus strand of NC_045451.1, from coordinate 47,710,458 downwards.
CATATAGAAATATTTTCAAAATTGCAATTTAAATTATAATATAGAAGAATGCACAGAGGAAAAGGACTTGAATGATACAAGTGGATGCGGGCAGAGTAGGTGTAAGCCATTGCAATAGCTTCATGAGAGATCATTAAAGCAGGAGCTTACAGACAGAAAGGAGTGAATAGATCTGAGGAATATTTATCAGAGCCTTGCAGGGAATGGTTTAGTGAGAAAGAAGAGTCAGAGGTAAACAGAGTGGATGGTGATGTTATCCAAAAGGATAGAACAAGGAACAGGTTTGGATTGAAGATAATGATTTTGTTTTAAACTTCTTGAGTTTGAGAAAGCCATTAAACATCCAGGAGGAAGTGTCCTAGTAATAGTTTTCCAATATGAAGCTAAAGCTTGTGGGAGAATTTCATGGCAGACAATTTTTGAAAATTGCCAAAAATCACTTAGAGCTAAGGAAAGATGTTACAAATTTAGGCTGTACTGTTTTAAGTCAAAAACAGAAATCATAAAACTCTAGAAGGAAACATTAAGGATTAATGTAAAGGTTGTGAGGTTTGGTGCACTTCCGGTATGAATCTGAAATAGAGTGATTCTGATTATAAACTTCATTAGATAAATAAATAACTCTTCTGAACCACAATTTCGTCATCTCTGAAGTGGGTGTATTCATGGCCCTAGAGCTTTTGGGATTGCATTGAGGACCAAATGAGATGATAAGCCTGAAATTCTTGGCCTGTAATGAAGGTTTAGCACACGTTAGTTCCTTTGTTCCTACAAGATACTTTTGAGATTATTTACTATAATGTTTCTCAAGCTACTTTTTTTAAAGGAAGGGAACTCTTTTTTCAAGTGAAGTCTCATACAGAACTGGAAAACAGTTAAAAGCAAAGCAATCTCCTCTTTACCCAAGTTTTCAATTGAAGCAACAATGTCGCAACATAGGACTCTTGTAAATCAAGAAGATAATAAGATCATCCATTTAAAGTTAAGAATACTGTGATCTAAGAAGGTAAAGAAAGTTTTCTCAAGTCACATGATTTGCTGGAGGCACACCGGGGTTTAAGTCCTTGGTTATCTCATCCCTTTTTCATATTCATTCTGAGATACCATAGTACCCATAACTCACATTATAATGTTTACTTGCATAGGTGACTGTAGTTACAGTTCTGGAAGAAGCTGATGTCTTAAATGTTCTTTGAGGTACAGTGGCATTTCTGTGATTGTGGCCTCCAGTGCATCCTTCTGAAAAAGACTCTTTTTGATAGGTACCTTCTGATATATTTAAGAAATGAGCTTTGTGGGCCCACTTGATATAAAAGACAATCATGGTATTTTTTGTGTCCTGCTCTCTTAACAGCCAGTGCTGACAAACATTTCCCATTTTGGTTTAGAAGACTGTGTCCTTGGGTGGCGGTTTCAAACATGCACTTATCCAAGAAACACTTTTAAATAATAGATTCTGGGATGGATCCTTGAAGACTGAGTCAGTTGATCCAAAGTGGATCTTTACCATCTCATTTAAAAAATCTTCCCAGGGCCAGACACAGTGACTCATGCCTGTAATCCCAAGACTTTGAGAGGCAGAAGTGGGTGGATCACCCGAGGTCAGGAGTTCGAGACCAGCCTGGCCAACATGGCGAAACCCCGTCTCTACTAAAAATACCAAAAAAAAAAAATAATAATAATAACTGGGCGTGGTGGCATATGCCTGTAATCCCAGCTACTAGGGAGACTGAGGCAGGAGAGGAACCCAGGAGGCAGAGGTTGCAGTGAGCTGAGATCTTGCCACTGCACTCCAGCCTGGGCAACAAGAGCAAAAACCCCATCTCAAAGAAAGAAAAATCTTTCCAGGTGAGGCTGGAATATCTGAGAACTCTTTCTCTATTGTTTATCTCAGGCCTCTTGAAGTTTTCATTGCTGTTCTCCTGCCATTTCCTTCCTTGGTAACTACTGCTTTTGAACACTTCATAGTTTTCCTCAGATTTTCTCTCTAATTCAGAACTAGAACATGTGCTGATAGATGTTTTAAACAATTCCTACCCTATCTGAGTCCCCCTGCTCCCATATATCAAATTCCTTCATAAAGTAACATCTTAGAGGCAAAAGATGGTGTCAGTTTGGTGGTAGCAATAACAACCACAACATAAAAGCCATCACTTACTGAGCATTCACTAGGTGACAGATGTGTCTTTAGTGTTTGGACTGTATTTTCTGATGATAGAAATCTCAACCACAGACTTTTATTTACAGCTGCTTACTCAATATTTCAAACAGAATTCTTGATTACTCGTTTTCCTGATACATGCTCCTCCTCCTCCAGGCTTCCCTTATCTCAGTGTGTTTCCAGCAGTCATCCAATGCTGAGTAGGTGTTATTCTTGTCTCCCATTTCCCCTGACACTTCATAACCAATCCATCAGTAAGTTCTGTCAGCTGTGCCCTCAAAATATATCCCAATCTAACCACTTCTTACTGACTCCACCAAGAGCCGTTCAATCCAAGTGACTATTATATTATTTTGGTAGCTGGATGACTGTAATCTCTGCTTCTACTTTGGTTTCCGTGGCTAGTCCTTCAGAATGAACCAAGAATAATCATATAAAAGTATAAATCAGAGATAATATCATTCATTGACCTAAAATCTTCGTCATGTTCCATCACACTTAGGTTAAACATCAGTTCCCTTGCAAAACATGACTTGTAAGTCCTAGATGACCTTGCTTGGACCTCCCTCTCTAGCCTCATCTCATATTACTCTATTCCTTGCCTTCCATCCCTCTGCTTCACTGCTGTTCTCTGAATAAGCCAACCTTTTGCCCAGCTCAGGACCATTGCACTTGCTCTGACCCCTACCTGGAACACTTACTCCTGATCTCCGCGGCTTTCTCTCTCACTTCACATATCCTCAGTGACGCCTTCTCTACCATTCTGCCTAATACAGCACCTTGTCCCTCTGTATCCACTTTTCCTGCTTTACTTTTCCTTATAGCCTTTTTTACTACCTGACATTGAAGCATACATGTATTGGGCTGTTCATCATCATTCTCCCCCACTACAGTGTAAGCTGCACAAGGGAAGGGATTTTTATCTGTTTCTTGTTCTCTTTTGTATCCCTAGCACCTGGCACAGAGCTGAGGCTCATTAAGTGTTTGTTGAATGAATGAATTAGTAACTATAGCAGTTGTCAGTCTCCTGAGTTCTTCTGCAGCAGTGCCTTTGATGCTTGTGCATGAAATTCCTAAAAATTTAGATGGCATGTCTTGATATCTGTCAGTCACTTTATTCAGGATCTTGTTTGCCTTTTGTAGCTGCACTTTAATATTTATAAAGAACAGAGCCGTGCCTAGATCAGTTTAGTCCTTAAAATATTTCACTGTTATCCCTTTATTATAAAGTCCTGAGCTTTGCATCCTGTCCTTGGCTTTGGGGCTTTCAGATTTAGGTTGAAAGAGGGCTATAAAGAGGGCATGCTATATTGGGTCGACAGTGACCCCAAAGACAGGGGAATACTCTGAGTACATGTATTGTCTCTTCTAGACCTTTACAGAACTGTATGAGAGAGGGAAATGCACTTTTATGTGGGATGATAAAATGCTCACACTGGGACTTTCAAGCTAACATTACTTCTTACCTCTTACACTAATAATAGAAAAATGGATCATTTTCCTCCTCCCTTTGTCCGTGGCCTCGTTGTCCACTCTGAGCCATTTCCTACAGGAAGTTTTGTATGTGTTCTATGTTCACTGATGCCTGAAATATTAGTGCAGCTCTTCCCTCTTTTTATTCATGCTAGGAGCATTTGTTTTATGACATATGAGAGCCAACAAGTGTGGTCAAGTGCAAATAGACCCATATGTATGTTGGGTGGAAGGGCTCCTTGCAGAAAGCTAGCTCTCACTACAGTATACCCACACACAGACCCTTAGAAGGCTGGCAGCTCTGCTGAAATAAGATGGACCAGCTTGCCAATGGGCACTTTGCCATCAGAGCAGATGGGCCCAAGCAGGGGCAGGCAGCAGAGCACGCATGTCTGTTCTGGACACATGCACATATTTATCATTCGTGTCTTTCATTTACAGGAGACAAATTCTTGAAGAGAAAGGCTGAGTTATAAACTAAGAGTCAAGAAAGATGAGCTTTCAGCCCCTAATTAAAACATTCAAGCAAAGAAATCAGTGTTTCAGTCCCACTTTAGAAAACTTGTGAAGTAACTTGTTAGAGACCCTGTGAACTCCCAGGTCACTCTTCACTAAAGGAGATGCTCTGTCTTGCTTAAGCAGTTTTTCACTTGTAAATCATGAGGTAACCTAATATTTTCCAAAAAAAAAGACCAGAGATGTAGGAGAATCACTGTATGCAATGAATTATTTTTACCAATATACTCCTTTTTTAAAAATATTATTAAATTTTTTCCCAAAACTATTCTGTTTTTAATTTTCTTTTTTTAATAAAATGAGAACTAAATTTAATTTCTTTTCCTGCTAACTGCTGAAGGTGACTATATGGAGACAGGACTCAGCTTGTAGTACAGGCAAAAACATTTACACCTTGAAAATCTACTTTAATATCACCTGTGTAATGTTCCATTTGCCCGAGTGGAAAATCTGAAAAAGATTAGAATAATAATAATTATTTAAAAATGTGCAGATTACCTTAGATAATTTATAAGCATCATGTCCATCTAAATTATAAAAGAAAACCTCTCACAAACCCTACATAAGATTCACGGGTATTTTCTAATAATATTTCACATTTATATTTCACCTTGTGCTTCCCACAGTTTTCATATATATTAACTCCTTTGAACCTCTCCATAACCTTGTGAGGTAATTAAGGCAGGCCTGTTGGTCTCTTTGCAGTTGAGGAAACTAAAGATTGCAGGTAAAATGACTCAAGCTCAAACTTCAAGATCATTTGTCTTTTATTATATTAATTTTAATTTGAAGGCCATTTTATAATGAGACAATATCTAGTGATGGCTTTTAATATCAAATGATCATAGTTTTACAATCTTGCTTTCTGGTTTTGATTTTGCTAATTAAATCTGACAATGAAGACTTAAGGGAAACTCTTACGTTTCAAGTGTTTTGGACATTGATGGAAATTCAGCATTTGAGGGCTGCTGGTTGACTCTCTTTATGTTTTTGACAACGGTAAAGTCCTCTAGGGATTTGAGTAGGTCACTGTGTTGCCTAGTGTGTGTTAAATTATTGAGTAAACATGAAGATGGTTGTTCCTGATCTTTGGGTTGCTGTATTCTCTATGGTTTCTCTTAGAGATATTAAAACAATATTACTGCTCTTCAAAAGCTATGAATTGGACCATATTATACATAAACACAAATACTGACTTTTGTGTATTAATAAAATAACAGTAATAAATAGAACTCTATAGTATTAAATTGCTGTGCTCTGTGCACCTTTGTATGAAAATATAATTGTAAAATTATAAAAGTATTTTATAATTTTGTACTACTTTGCAAGTGATTTTTTCCCAACTGGAAATGCTGTGTTCTTATTTTGACATGCTACAAACAGTGTGATAATTACTGTTTGTATTTACCATTAAAAATTACAGATTTTTGCCTTTGGACATGAGGCTGATAATGACATTTTCCAGTCTTAAGAACCAATCAAAAAATCTTTTGGAAGTCAGCTCCCTTAAAGAAACCCAGAAAACCACTCTCCTCATAAAACTTGGTAGGATATCATCTGACTTCTATTATAAATAGCCTGTTTGAAGAGATAAGAGTGAGTTAAATTACAAACTGTTTTCCAAGTAATTGATATCCATTACTGGATTTGGACAGAGCAAAATTATTTTTTCTGGTGTCTAGTGCTGTGGTGTGCAAACACAGTATGTCTTTTCTGTTGCCAGAGACTTGCAGAGAAATTATAATTTTTAAAACTTTGTAGAGACATGAGAGGGTTGTTTTTAAAGGTTTGTATGTTTCTGAATATCTAAAAGAAAAATATTCCTGGAAGCTGTGACAACCCAAACATTTGTGTCCGACTGATAGAGAACTAAATGTAATCACTTGTGCAGAAAACCAAGCACTTAAAAGCAAGTGAGTTTGGGGCATACTGGATCTGTACATAAAAGGTGAATTGTTTAGCATGGATTGGATGAAAACTGAATTTCTAAAACCCACTAATTCCTTAATTCTGCTTTGAGATCATAAAAGGGGAACAATATTCAAAACAAATTTGAAAGAAATCAGACAAATTTTTGAAAGAACTCAGAAGTATGTATGTTCTTTAGAGTACATGTGGAAGTAATCATTCATGTGGGGACTGAGATGAAGTTCTTTGTTGTTCAACCTTGGAAAGTCTCCGTGATTCCCAAAGAATAATGAGCGAAGAGGGAGTGAATAAGTACTCCACTCTCTAGGACAGAGGTTCAGGGAGATCCACAGTAATTGCTTCTGGCCTGCAAAATCAGGGGAATAAAAATATGCTGAACAACCAGGGCAGAGGTGCCATTCCTCTGCTACCATTCCTTTCTCCACTACCCTTCAGACTCTTCTATCTCTCACTGATCTTTCTCTCACACTGTCTTTCCTCCAGCTTTAATTCTTCCTTTGCCCTCTGCTGCTCTTTCAGCTCCTTCTATCTGAGCCCCACAGTTCATCAGTACCTGTCTTATACTATTGTGAATGTGATTTATCCCTGCTGGAGGAAATATTTAGATCTTTGGTTCATAGGTTTTGAAAATGCATTGTAAGACCAAAGGTTTTTGTTTGTCCCTCAGGTTTTTCTCTTAAAGGAGGGCATATTCCACAATAGATTGTTTTATAGTGGGAAGTTCCACAATTCAAGTAAAACTACTCCTCTGACACTGAGTGGCAGAACTAGAAATAAATAATTCCTCAATTATTTTATTGACCTAGAAAGATCCAATAGGTTTTCCAGGAATCCAAAGAGAATGTGATCTATTTGGACATAATGAAAACAAAAAAATTGATTGGCTACTCAGGGTGTCTTCTAGGAATTTTTAATTATCCACAAATCTGTCTTCTCATTCATATATTTACCCTGGCTTTGAATAGATTGATATTATTTCCACATCACAAAACCGAAACGGGGCTCAAGTCCCGGGGCACTGTTACCTAGCTCAGTGCTCTCTTGTAGGTTACTCAGTGTCCTAGAATTATAAGGGCAGGGTACATCCCTGAACTCATCACTCTTTCGGAACACGAAGCTATGGTCTTTAGCAGAATATTTGACAGTAGAAAGGAGTGACTGGTGCTACATGATAAAACAGCATGGCCACGTGTGTTCTGGGTAGAAATCAAAGATCCATTATTCACTTGGGCTTTTGCTATTAGGCTCTTGAAAGATTAGCAACATTTCATAAAATGTTGTTTCACTCAAATGAACTTGGAGACTTAAAGAGAAATAGTTGTGATTTAATGACTTTTTGTCTTCTGGAGTATGCTGTCCTTACACTTTTCAGGCTAAGATTATAATTAATTTAAAAATAAAACACTCTTAGGAGTTCAGTAGCATCGTTAGGAGTAAGGATTCTAGACCCACATTGACTGATGTCAGATATTAGTCTCAATTGCATGCTTTTGGGCAATTAGCTTCAAACATTAATATGTGTGAAAATAGGGATAATGATGGTACCTCCATCAAGGGTTTTGGTAAGTATATGTATACTAAATATAAAATACTGATAACAGTTCCTAGAACATGTTACACTATTACCTATTACTGTTATTAGAATTAATCAATAACAGAAAACGGCCATATCCCTATACTTACATAGTCAAATAAACATTAATTATAGTAATAGGAATAAGTAAAATTATGATTTGGTGGAACTGTATTTCATAGAGGGAGTCAGTTTTATGCAAATAAGATCTGACTATCCCCAGCATAAGAAGTTGACCCTTCTATTGTTTAAGAATGCGTGATTTGTGGTTTTCACTCATTCTCAAAATTTTGATGTTTTCTCAATGAGCAAGAGAGATGAGAAGCCATTTTTATGGAGGCTATTTCTTTTTTTCAGTCTACGTTTTTATTTAAAGCTGGAACACATCATTTTGCAAGTGTAGTTGGTTTTCATCTGTAAGAGGTACAGGGAAGAATTTTCAATGCTGTGATTTGTTGGTTCCACTAGTAAGGAACATACACTGAAATCTTAGGCAGATCCTCATGAAAAACTCTCTTTGCTTTCCAGGCTATTTTTCTCAGGTTTGATATTTTTTAAGCATTTGACCATCATTTTCTTCCCACTCTGCTGTCTCTCTACAACTGTCCTTTCTGTAACACCTTAAACCTCCTTTACCTCATGTGCAAACACATAGGTATATATGTGCATGGAAATGTGCAGTACGTGTGTTTCCATACTTAGATCTAGTAGGTAAGATCTCTCTGCTAGAGGAGTGCAACATAAAACACATTAGACTGCAGCTCAAAAGGTCATTTAGTCAAATCCTTTTATCTCAAGTCATACTTCCCACAAACCAAAGAGAATTGCCTGCTCATCAAGAAATAGATTTCCTATCTTCCCTTTGTCCCATACAAAGCGTATTTTAGTGGTTCACCAGATGCTGCCAAAAGTTAATAAAGAATGGCATTTTAATAGTAGACATTCCAGATATAGTCAGAGACTTCAGCAAAACAAGACAATGTTTCATTTTGTTTTTATTCAAGTCCCTGTGCTTCCTACAGAGAAGGTGAAATTATTTAGGTTGCAAAACAAATCTGTATTTAGAGTTCCAAAATATGTTGAGACATCACTGAAGACATTATTACTCGTTTAATGTTTCCATTTTTGTTACTTGTTTACTTGAGCTACGATTTTTTACAGTTATTTGTATTCTACAGAACAAAAATGAAAGCTACAGAAGCAGTTCTGTGGAGGCGAGTGCCTGATTCAAGGTCAGAGAAAAATCATTGGAAAGACCAGTTTTCAGCTATTAAACTGTTACTTAAACCACTAAGCCATGATAAATGAGTCCAGATACTGCAGTTAGGTAAAATCCCAAGCATTGCTTGAACCTGTATCAAGCTCAATAAAGTCACCTATTTGGAGAAATTCTCTATGAATTCCTTCTTTAAGTGAAATTACCTACACTTCTATTGTCCATTGAAAGTGCTTTTATGCCCAGCGTTTAGCAAAGGACTGCAGCATCAGTCTTTTCTCTTTTTGGAGTACACAGGAATGTTAATATACCTGTTACTATGGTTTATTTATTATTTAATTCTATTTTTGTATCTTATTTTAATGAGTTAGAGTCTCCATGCTTCTGTTTTAAAAACTCCATCTGTTTCTAATACATGGCTGCTATGAAGGCATGCCCTTGAAACCTGGATTTCCTGTACAACTATTATGCATTGTGCAGGACCTTGAAGTTAGATAGTTGACTGGACTCGAGGAACTTCTGTCAAATCTATTAGAATTAATTGTTAAAGTTACTTGGAACTGAAGAAGAGAATAACTTCATGGCTTGGAGCTTGTTCCATTAAAAATTCTAGAATTGTCACCTCAACTGGTAGTGCCTCCTACAGACAATCATGGGTTATTCCTATTAGCTTATGCAAGAGGGTATGGCTACAAAACAAAGCATGGGAATTTCAGAAAAAAGAAGCCAAAGAGGTAGTGACCTATTATTTTCACCTTCAGCAATGCATGTATATATATACAGACACACACACACACACTCACACATATACACACACACACATTTTTTTTTTTCCGACTTAAATAAGGCTAAGCAAATGATATACTCTGGATAACTGTGAGTGTGTTAGGTTGAAATGCTTTCTAAAAAGGGGGAAAAAAAAAACTATCCAGAACTAATGCACTAGTGGCATGTTTCACAATTGGCTCAAGCTTCTAGGGCACAGGGCCTGCTAAGTTGTCTAGAAAAAAAAAAATGCCTTTCCTTCATTGGGCTTTTTTTTAACCCCTAAATCAAATCACTAATTGTGTAAATGCTTCTGTTTCTTAAACACAGGCCTACGTTTTCCTAGAAAATTGGAAAATAGATAATTTGACTTGAACTTAAACTTACAGTTGAAAATCTGCCGTATTTACATAGTTGATACCAGTAGCATAATTTATGTTTTCACATCCAATACCTAATTCCAACCCAACTGACTCACCTGACCCTGATCTATAGGTTGTAAATGTTACAGATTATTTTTTCTGATCTCCCTTATAAGTGTGGGTGACAGTGTGACTCAGGCATAGCCATTGAGATGTAGGTGGCTGTCCACTGGCCCTGCCTCTGCCCCTATTCCTTTCATTTTTTTCTAATAAACAGCAAAATTAGTGGAGCTGCACAGCCATTATGTTAACATGAGGAAAAGACCTAAAGGATATAAGAGACATTAAGTCCAACTTGTGTGAGCAACGGAAACCATTCTAGTGACTGCTTACTTTTAGAATTCTTGTTATATTTGAACACTATATATTTATATAGGCTGAGATACTCTCTGCCTTTTATCCTAGTACATATCATGGTATAACTTCTTTATTATTAGAATAATTGATTAATTCATTCATTATGTTACAGTATATGATTGAAGTCAGCGTATAATATGGCAAGGTAAACTAAATTTTTAATAAAAAGAAATATAAGTTGAAGACAATATAATGGTAGAAGAGTAAAATAAAGCCAAAAGAACACAAAAATATGTCTAAAAGATTTATATGTATTCTTCAAGATCAAACAAAGATTTGCCTCAAGATTTCCAGCATCCAGTGCAAAGGGGAACACAAGATGAATTATACAATTCGCAGTGTCCATAAGAGAATAACAAACAGATCAGCTGCTTAGCAGAAGGCCAACTGCTGCTGACTAGGAAATGATAGAGACGTTTTCCCCATGGATGGTCACAAAGTGGTTATTGTGGACTGTAATGAGCAAAATCTGTGTAACCAGTTGCCATACAGTTACATTTTTATACTTTTTTAATGTACTGTCTCTTCATACAAGCTGATATTACAGTGTCAAATTGCACGTTAGTAAAAGCAACATTATAACTCACCAGTATGATGCAGTACACATTCATGCTTCTCTGAAAGTCTACTTTAATCCAGGGTAGAGCAAAGAGTATTTAGGAAAATGGAATGTGAAAATAGGCTTCAGAAGTTCCTCAGTTCTCTCAACCAAAGTTTTAGTAGTTATTAAGAAACATTGTCATAAAATATTTTCAATACATGTAACTACCAGGGGCTTTCCTAGCTTCTTTGAATACATGGATATGATAGTGTGTGCCTTTCATTCTATGAGATTATATACGAAAGCCAGAATTGCGTAGTCCACTGTAAGCCACTTTATCCTTGAGAAAACACTTGGTGGTGATGGCATTTGTACTCCTGCTCATAGCTGATACAGTTGAGCTGGTCAGGCAGCCCTCTGTCTGCCCGGACAGAGCAGCTCCCACAGTGGTCAGTCAAGGCTGATTCCCAAAATGAGGATGTGAACATCTTCATCAAGGCTAATTTATCCTAACTGGGGACTTTAATGAATGGTGACACTTTAATAAAAATGGTAAATCTTTTAAAGAATCCTTTTACTCTTAGTCCTCTCTTTTCATAAATGCTCCGTCATTCTAGATCCCCCCAAAATTTACTATAGTTCTTTTTTCTTCTCCTTCAAGGAAAATAAAATCATTCTAAAATCATGAGCTTATGGTGTGTTCGTCCCTTGGAAATCAGTCTCCAAATCACTTTTAGTCTCTTCTCACAAGTACTTGTCCTTTTCTTTAGTTACTTATCTCCATCCCCAAACCCCCGTTTCTCCTTTCTATCATATTATTGTACATGGAAAAGCAAAATTGATAATTTTATACTACCACTAACAATAATAGCTAAATTAATGGGGAATTATCAAATGCCAAAATCCGTGAGCACTTTCGCATATATCATTTAACCCTTCTAACAATGCTTTAAAGAAGATAGCTATTGTTATCCCAATTTACTCATAGGGAAGACTGCTTGAAGTCACACTAAATAGTAGAGCCAGAATTCACACCAATGCTATCTGATCCAGTTCCATTCTTAACCATTCTGCTAATTTCTAGAAGTCCAGCTGATAAAGTGTAAAACAAAAGTTGTTTATTGCTGTCACCAAGAAAATATCAGGGAATGCTTCTACTAATACATCAGCAGCCTCTTTTCTTCTTTCCCTCTCTCCTCCTCTCTCTACCCAGTTACAATCTACAGGTGCTTCAAGCATCAAATTGGACATTTCTGTGCAGTCATAGAATAGTTGGAACTTAAGATATTTATTTTTCTGGAAAACCATTGATGTGAGGTAGAGGTGATTACACAGTCACTTAGGTCAAGAGATTTGTCTGAATGGAAACACAATATTAAAAGTGAAAATGGACACATGAGAAACATAGTTTTCCTGGAAATCTTTTACTTTAGCATATACATTCTGTGTTGTAACCCTGAATATAATTCATGATGCTTTGTTGGAGGCATCATGACCTAACACTGTTGAGACAGGTGGAGGACTGATGGTCAGGAGATGTGGATTCGAATCTCTCTCTCATTAGCTGGCTGTGTGACTTTAAGCCAGTCATTGTTTCCTTATTTCTCTCATAGATACATTCATAACTCTTATAGGGCCTCCTGGTATGTTAGTATTTTGAAGACATAATTACATAAGCTATTTTTCCTTTGAAAATTTAAAACTATCTCATAAGTAAATGAAAGCAAAAGTATTTTACTCTTCTTTTATCTTACATTTGCTCATCCATTACGCAGTTTATAACTTTCTGTTCTCTTTTTGTTTGTTAACTATCACTTCATTCATTGGGCTACATTCTATGTAAATTATTTAACTCTGCAAAGTGGGAACACAAAATATTTAATAAATAAGACTGTAGACAGCAAGCACAAGGCAGTGTGAACACCACAGTTAGTTTCTGTCCAGTTTTTTGAAGTCATCTTAAGTTTATTATTCTCTGTCCACTCAGACAGGAATTTTAAACCCTTTCTGACTTTTGGTTTCAAAACAATTTTTAAAGCATCTGAGAAGCCCTGAAACAAAGAATGATAATACTTTATTTCTACATAATTTTTAAGTGGCCAAACAGTTTTTTTGGCTTTTATTTCTGTTAAAAACCCCTCCCTCGGAGTTGAAAGAAAGAACTTGAACATCTTCTGCCAAAAGGTTAAATCCTTTAAATAGAGGGCCTTTCAGGGAAGTGCCCAAAGATATGAAGAATGAAAATGCCTTCTCAACCATTTTCATTTAATTTAATTCAAACAGCATTCACAGAGTACCTCCTAGGTGCTGCCCATTATTGTAAAAGCCCCTTTGGGAACTACAAAGATGAATGAGACATGGCACCCGCCTCCTTTTAGTACTCAGGGCAATGGGAGAGAAAGATGTATGTGTAGATTAGTTTAAAATGGCACACTGATCAAGGGAGGAAAAATGACATAAACTAATTCTGATGAGGGCATTTTAGTAGACTTCACTGTAGAGGTAAGAGCATTTAACCTGTTTTTTGAAAAATAATGGGAAGAAGGCTGCTCCAGGCTGAGAGAAGTAAATGTGCAAATAAGTGGGAAAAAAAGTGCTGGTGCTTGGGGTCTTTTGTGGAACTGTAAAAAGACAAGTCGGCTAGATTATAGAGTGTGGAAAACTGCTCTAAGGCTCAATTGAGATCATTGTATGGAGAGTTGGAATGCCAGATTGCAAATGCAGAATTTGGTATCCACCACTCTAGTAAGAAGCAATTGAAGTTTGTTGTTTTGTTTTGTTTAGCACTTAACACCTGGAAAGAAGTCTTTGTTCTTATACTCCTGTCCCTAGTCCATGCTACTGCCTCTTCTCTAGTCTCATACGATTTTGTGCATATCAACAAAAATAGCATGTGTCACACTGTGTTAAAATCACCAGCTCACTTGGCTACCTCCCTAGTGGGCTGTAAGACCTCTGAGAATGAGAACTCTCTCTCTATATATAGAACTATATATATAGAACTATATATATATAGAACTATATATATAGAACTATATATATTTTATATATTATATATAATATATTTTATGTATTTATATAATATATAAAGTAAACTATATATAAAGTAAATATATATATATAAAGTAAAACCTATGCATTTACATATATGCATAGAACGAATAGATTTTAAAAATTGGAAGCCATGTGGTCAGGGTTATGTTTTAGGAAGAGAAGCCTGGTGACCATATATAGGATGGAATTGAAGGTGGAGAGGTGAGGAATGGTTGGATATGGGGAACGTTTTCGTAGCCCTCCTGGGAGGAAGGAAGAAGGACCTGAAGCACAATATTGAGGGTGCTATTTGGACAAGATTTGGTAATTTCTTGGGTTTGGGACCAAAGAAGAAGAGATAGGGAGAATGAAGTTGTTTTTTTTTTTTTTTTTTTTTTGAGTTTTCTAGTTTATAAAACTGGAACTGACTATGCTATCAGCTAGGTAGAAAATAGAATAAAAGGAGTATGTTTGAGAAAGACATATGGTAGAGAGAAAGGGTGAATTCTGTTTTGGATGTAGTGAATCTGGGGTAATCATTGTCAATGGCTACTACAGTATTAAGTATCAGTTACAGAAAGTGAAATCAAAGATAAGCAATGGAATTAAACCATCAAAGTAATCATTGTTTATTTACCTGTAACATTTGCTGGATGCTTTTCCAGATACTTTATACATGTATTGGCTCACTTGATCTTTAAATAATTCAATAAATTGATCATTATGATTATCTCTCTTTTATGATGAGAATATGGGGGCCAGCAGAGATTATATAATTTGCCGAGGTTCATGCAGTTGTCAAGTGCTGAAGCCAGGATTAAAACCCACACAGACTAACCCGGGGGCTTGGCTCTTTACGATACCATTAGTGCCATAATGCAGGGGCTTGGCTCTTTACGGTACCATTAGTGCCATAATGCAGGAATGCAGGACACTTATGCTGGCGAAATAATTTAGAAGACTTTGGGAGATATCAAAAGTAGACTCAGTATTTCATTGATCAAAATGCACAGAGTGGGGCTGGGTGCAGTGACTCATGCGTGTAATCTCAGCACTTTGGGAGACCGAGGCGGGTGGATGACCTGAGGTCAGAAGTTCAAGACCAGACTGACCAACATGGTAAAACCCTGTCTGTACTAAAAATAAAAAAAAAATAGCTGGGCATGGTGGTGGGTGCCTGTAATCCTAGCTACTTGGGAGGCTGAGGCAGGAGAATCACTTGAAACTGGGAGGCAAGGTTGCAGTGACCTGAGATCACACCATTGCACTCCATCCTGAGAGACAAGAGTGAAACTCCATCTCAAAAAAAAAAAAAAAAAAAAAAAAAAATGCACAGAGTGGGACATGAAGAAGCTTGCCAAGTGTAATGGCCCCAGTGTCTGGTGTCTTCCATGCTGGTTCAGTATCAGCAAGTAACCGCTGCTAAGTCTAGTTGGTAGCTCTCAAATATGTGTAACTGGGATTAGAGGCAACCATATGGCAAAAACTATATTTTAGTATGCCTCTGTAGATAATCAAAGACTTGTGTTGAAGTATTGTAATTGAGTAACTTATTTGCAGCACATGTTTTCTGAAAATTTAGTCTTTTTTCACAATAAAAATATATATACACAGAAATCATGATAGTGAAGAAGGGAAAAATCTGAAAATGCATACAGTATGTATATAAACCATACAAGACACAAAATATATGTTCTGTATGTAAATATCTGATCCTGTTCTGGACATTATTACAAAATATCTTGATTGAAGCACTCTGTGGTACAGATGGAAATCTTATGACAATCATTCTAAAAATAAACGACTTCAATTCTTGGATATCCTTGTTAACTTTATCTCGTTGATCTGTCTAATGTTGACAATGGGGTGTTAAAGTCTCCCCTTATTAATGTGTGGGAGTCTAAGTCTCTTTGTAAGTCTCTAAGGACTTGCTTTCTGAACCTGGGTGCTTCTGTATTGGGTTCCTATATATTTACGTTAGTTAGCTCTTCTTGTTGAATTGCTCTCTTTACCATTATGTAATGGCCTTCTTTGTCTCTTTTGATCTTTGTTGGTTTAAAGTCTGTTTTATCAGAGACTAGGATTGCAACCCCTGCTTTTTTTGTTTTCCATTTGCTTGGTAGATCTTCCTCCATCCCTCTATTTTGAGCCTATGTGTGTCGCTGCACGTGAGATGGGTCTCCTGGATACAACAAACTGATGGGTCTTGACTCTCTATCCAATTTGCCAGTCTGTGTCTTTTAATTGGAGCATTTAGCCCATTTATATTTAAGGTTAATATTGTTATGTGTGAATTTGATCTTGTCATTATGATATTAGCTCGTTATTTTGCTAGTTGATACAGTTTCTTCCTGGCATCGATGGTCTACATTTTGGCATGTTTTTGCAATGGCTGGTACTGGTTGTTCCTTTCCATGTTTAGTTGTTCAAGAGCTCTTGTAGGACAGGCCTGGTAGTGACAAAATCTCTCAGCATTTGCTTGTCTGTAAAGGATTTTATTTCTCCTTCACTTATGAAACTTGGTTTGACTGGATATGAAATTCTGGGTTGGAAATTCTTTTCTTTAAGAATGTTGAATATTGGCCCCCACTCTCTTCTGGCATGTAGAGTTTCTGCCGAGAGATCCTCTGTTAGTCTGATGGGCTTCCCTTTGTGGGTAACCTGACCTTTCTCTCCTGCTGTCCTTAACATTTTTTCCTTCATTTCAAGTTTGGTGAATCTGACAATTATGTGTCTGGAGTTGCTCTTCTCGAGGAGTATCTTTGTGGCATTCTCTGTATTTCCTGAATTTGAATGTTGGCCTGCCTTGCTAGGTTGGGGAAGTTCTCCTGGATAATATCCTGCTGGGTGTTTTCCAACTTGGTTCCATTTTCCCTGTCACTTTCAGATATACCCATCAGACATAGATTTGGTCTTTTCACATAGTCCCATATTTCTTGGAGGCTTTATTCATTTCTTTTTACTCTTTTTTTTCTAAACTTCTCTTCTCACTTCATTTCATTCATTTGATCTTCAGTCACTGATACCCTTTCTTCTAGTTGATCGAATCGGTTACTGAAGCTTATGCATTTGTCATGTGGCTCTCGTGTCATGGTTTTCATTTCTATCAGGTTGTTTAAGGACTTCTCTGCATTGGTTACTCTAGTTAGCCATTCATCATATCTTTTTTCAAGGTTTTTAGTTTCTTTGCACTGGGTTTGTAATTCCTCCTTTAGCTCGGACAAGTTTGATTTTAAGTCTTCTCTCAACTCGTCAAAGTCAAGGATATCCAGGAATTGAACTGAGCTCTGCACCAAGCAGACCTAATAGATATCTACAGAACTCTCCACCCCAAATCAACAGAATATACATTCTTCTCGGCACCACATCACACTTATTCCAAAATTGACCACATAGTTGGAAGTAAAGCACTCATCAGCAAATGTAAAAGAACAGAAATTATAACAAACTGTCTCTCAGACCACAGTGCAATCAAACTACAACTCAGGATTAAGAAACCCAATCAAAACTGCTCAACTACATGGAAACTGAACAACCTGCTCCTGAATGACTACTGGGTACATAACGAAATGAAGGCAGAAATAAAGATGTTCTTTTAAACCAATCAGAACAAAGATACAACATAGGGACGTGGGTGCAGCTGGAAACCATCATTCTCAGCAAACTATCGCAAGAACAGAAAACCAAACACTGCATGTTCTCACTCATGGGTGGGAATTGAACAATGAGAACACTTGGACACAGGAAGGGGAACATCACACACTGGGGCCTGTTGTGGGGTGCGGGGGAAGGGGGAGGGATAGCGTTAGGAGATACACCTAATGTAGATGACGAGTTAATGGGTGCAGCACACCAACATGGCACATGTGTACATATGTAACAAATCTGCACATTGTGCACGTGTACCCTAGAACTTAAAGTATAATAAAAAATAAATAAATAGATAAATAAAATAAAAATAAGCAAGAGCTTCAGCTTTTCTGTGTTGCTTAAGTTTGGTGAGACATTTTTGTTTGGATTCTGTAGGAGCAATTTGAATGGCTTTGAGAAATGAATGAATTTTTAAGAGAGTAAGGATTTGCTGGTTATTAGTCTTCTAAGACCTTAACTATGTTGAACCTCACTTTTTGTAGCTCAGAGTGGAAACAGATGGGACTTCAAAAATGCATTCTTGGCTGTGCATGGTGGTTCATACCTGTAATCCCAGCACTTCAGGGGTCCGAGGTAGGTGGATAACTGAGGTCAGGAGTTTGAGACCAGCTTGGCTAACATGGTGAAACCCCGTCTCTAATTTTAAAAATAGAAAAATTAGCCGGGCATGGTGGTGCACACCTGTAATCCCAGCTGCTTGGGAGACTGAGGCAGGAGAACCTGTGTTTTCACCTACTGTTCTTATATTATTGAGGCTTATGTGCCACTCACTTAAAGTAGTATTTTGTAATAATGTTTTTACTGATTAAATTCGCTCTGCTATTAAAATACTTTGAAAGGTTTAAAATAATATGATTGAGAGCATGAAACATCAGCACAGCCCTTAGTTGTGAGACATTATCCCATGCAGACAGGCAGGACATCAAGCTTCAAGTTTTTTTTTTTTTGTTTTTTTTTTTTTACTTTAAATTCTGGGATATATGCACAGAACATGCAGGTTTGTTAGATAGGTGTACATGTGCCATGGTGGTTTGCTGCACCTATCAACCCATCATCTAGGTTTTAAGCCCCATATGCATTTGGTATTTGTCCTAATGCTCTCCGTCCTCTTCCCTCCAACTCCCCTACAGGCTCTGGTGTGTGATTTCCCCTCCCTGTGTTCATGTGTTCTCATTGTTCAACTCCCACTTATAAGTGAGAATATGCGTGTTTGGTTTACTGTTTCCATGCTAGTTTGCTGAGAATGATGGTTTCCAGCTTCATCCATATCCCTGCAAAGGACATGAACTCATTCTTTTTTATGGTTGCATAGTATTCCATAGTATTTATGTGCCACATTTTCTTTATCCAGTCTATTATTGATGGGCATTTCAGTTGGTTCCTTTGCTATTGTAAATAGTGCTGCAGTAAACATATGTGTGCATGTGTCTTTATAGTAGAATGATTTATAATCCTTTGGGTATATACCCAGTAATGAGATCGCTGGGTCAAATGGTATTTCTGGTTCTCTAGATCCTTGAGGAATCTCCACACTGTCTTCCACAATGGTTGAACTAATTTACACTCCCACCGACAGTGTAAAAGCGTTCCTATTTCTCCACAGCCTCACCAGCATCTATTGTTTCCTGACTTTTTAATAATTGTCATTCTAACTGGTGTGAGATGATATCTCATTGTGGTTTTGATTTGCATTTCTCTAATGACCAGTGATGATGAGCTTTTTTTCACGTTTCTTGACTGCATGAATGTCTTCTTTTGCAAAGTGGCTGTTCATATTGTTTGCCCACTTTTTGATGATTTTTCTTGTAAATTTAAGTTTCTTGTAGATTCTGGATTAATATCCAGAATGGATGTCAGATGGATAGACGGCACAAATTTTCTCCCATTCTGTAGGCTGCCTGTACACTCTGATGATAGTTTATTTTGCTGTGCAGTAGCTCTTTAGTTTAATTAGATCCCATTTGTCAAATTTGGCTTTTGTTGCAATTGTTTTTGGTGTTTTAGTTATGAAGTCTTTGCCCATGTCCTGAGTGGTATTGCCTAGGTTTTCTTCTAGGGTTTGTATAGTTTTAGGACTTACATTTAAGTCTTTAATTCATCTTGAGTTAATTTTTGTATACGGTGTAAGGAAGGGGTTCAGTTTCAGTTTTCTACATATGGCTAGCCAGTTTTCCTAGCACATTTATTAAATACAGAATCCTTTCCCCATTGCTTGTTTTTGTCATGTTTGTCAAAGATCAGATGGTTGTAGAGACATCAAGCATTTTTTACCTCTGCCCCATAAATACCAGAATTCAGTATTTTAATTTGACAAGTAGCACGTGAATGTGTTCTCATGATAAAGATTTAAACTACAGACATTTAGAGAGTAAAATTATCTTCTTTTATTCTAATAGTTTCTCTCGCTTCCTGAAAAATGAGTTTACCTCTGCTTCTTTCTGTTTTTGAAATTTTATGCTTCTTTTCCTAAGAATTTATAAATACACACACATACATAATTTTCTTTCTTCTTCTTTTTTTTTTTTGAGACGGAATCTGGCTCTGTCACCCAGGCTGGAGTGCCGTGGCGCCATCTCAGCTCACTGCAAGCTCCGCCTCCCGGATTTACACCATTCTCCTGCCTCAGCCTCCCGAGTAGCTGGTACTACAGGCACCTGCCACCTTGCCCGGCTAGTTTTTTGTATTTTTTAGTAGAGACGGGGTTTCACCGGGTTAGCCCAGATGGTCTCGATCTCCTGACCTCCTGATCTGCCCGTCTCGGCGCAAACATAATTTTCTAACATACAATAAGGTGTAAAATACATTTTTCCATTTTTTAATTT
Source organism: Piliocolobus tephrosceles (assembly GCF_002776525.5). Classification (NCBI taxonomy): domain Eukaryota; kingdom Metazoa; phylum Chordata; class Mammalia; order Primates; family Cercopithecidae; genus Piliocolobus; species Piliocolobus tephrosceles. The sequence continues at coordinate 47,689,999 of NC_045451.1, read as the reverse complement.
AATTTATTGTGACAGTGTTTTTATACTTCAATATAAGGACCTTTCTCATTTTAAGTGGTTACCTGATAAATTATAAATAGATGCTTGTAATTTGTAAAATAATTCCCCTATTGATTGACATGTCATTTGATTCTAATTATTTAAGCAAACTGAATGTAAATTTGTCTTTTTTGAGGCAAACATCTTCCTGCTCATTGCCAACTTTTTTTTCTCGTGGATTCCTGGAAGTGGAATTTATCTGATACTATAAGCCTTTCTGCTAAATGGTTTTTCAAGTAAACTTTTATTAGGCAATGAGTGTTCTAGGTTCTTATTCCTGAACCATCAAAACATGTTATTGATTCTTTTAAATACTTCCCCAGTCTGATCTGGGAAAAGAGAGCTCATTATTTTAAATTGCATTTACTTCTGACATTTAGCATGTTTTTATATTGGCCGTTTGTATTTCCTTTCATAAATTTCCTTTTTGCCCTATTGAGTTATTTTTCTGTCAGTGTGAAATTAGTTTTACTATAATATAAACACATTCTCTATTTTCTTGTACCTAGAAAACAATTCACTTTTCTATCATAATAAAGTATGGCTATTATCTAATTTGCATCTAATTTGGCTTTCTTTTTAAGTTGCACATGAGAAATATGTACTACCCATGTGTTAAATTAAATAAATAAAAACCCATATACCAAATTACCCTCTTTTATGTGCTATAACAATAATATTCCTAGTGCCTATGAAAAAGTGGCCAAATATATCAGAGCAAAAATATTCTCCTTTGTTGAATAGCAAATAATATGGGAGGAGAAGGAAGAAAGAGGATACAGGTATCTTTGTTGAGTTTCGGGCACAGAGATAGTGTAAGTCAGCCAGCTGCTTTTATACTAGCAGCATGACATGGAAAAATGAAAATAAAAATTCAGGGACAATAAAAGATATTTTCCCCTTTGCTCTCTTGAAGTCAAACTGTGTTCTGTGAAGTATCAGTACAATTTGCTATTACTAGCTACACCTATCTAAATCTCCATGACTATTAGGGTAAAGCTGTGTCCTTTTTAATTTTTGAAATGCTGATTGTTAAACTCCTTCAGCTAATGGACTTAGATGAATTTTTACATCCTACTAAAGTTACTGTTAATTCAAAACATGAGTACCTAATCTATTCTTAAGGCAACAGTGTCTATTTGTAATTTTCTATTAACTATCTTACTCTTTCTTGCTGACATAGCAAGCATAGCAATCTACAGAGAGAAAATTGCAGTGCTGAAAATAATATGAGTATCACAAGAAAAGTCATAGAAGCATGACTCAATAGCATTTTTAAAAAGGAAAATAATTAAGGAAATAGTATTGTATTAGTGCATTAAAATACAATGCTGATTAAAAACATAAATAACATGTTTTCAAAAGCAAAAAAAAAAGCACATTTACAATCCCATATTCTCTACAAAGAAAGTTGTAATTATCAGAAATTCACCTCAATGCATTTAAATTCTGAAATTTTAGGCACCTCCAATGTGATAAATGCAGCAAAATATGAAGGCATGGCAATAGTACAAAACACAGAAGATAGGTCTGCAGTGAAATTAACAATAACCTGGAACTATAATTTCAGATGACTTTAGCATATAGTTGGGATCTAGTAAAGAGGATAAGATGGGGAAATGGAGGAAACGTGTGGTAATGCTTTTATAGGAAGGAGGAGAGAGAGGTAGATTATCTCTAGACTTTGATGAAAGATTATACACTTGAAAAAGTATGTTATAAATGTATGAGTACTTATTAAAAAATTACAAATAAGATGCATAACTTTAAAATCATTAGAAGGAAAAAACAAAGATAGTTTTCAAAATGATAGGAAAAGACAAAATGAAGCAACATGAAAGTATAATATATTTTTAAAATAAATGTAAGAAATAAATTCAAATTGTCAACATTCATGATACACTTGAACACATCAAATAATCTGAATTTCTCAGTCTGATTACATAGCTCTATGCTGTTTAAAAAGAGAGCAGTTTTGCTAACCTAAATATCGAATTGTTGGCGCAGATTCTCAGGCCACAACCCAGACCTACTGAAAGAGACACTGTGGGGTTAGGGCCCAGCAACCCAGCTTGGAAACCACTGTTTTATGTATGTCCTGAGTCCCAAATTCCATTTCTCTAAGTTATTGTGGGATTAGAACAAAGATGATGCAATTGCAGGTTTCTTAAAAATGGAAATTGATCCTTTATCCTAGTAAAATACTGTGAGAACTAAGAGCAACTTTTACCTAATGAGTCCTTAAATATTAACAATGGAGTGGGTTCTGACCGGTAGAATCTCTACGCAGTGAGCTTGCTTGAATTCAAATCATAGTTTTCTCATGGAGCTTTATGACCTTAAGGAAGTTAATAACCTGTTTGTTTTAATTTCCTCATATGAAGATAGTAAGAAACTAAAAAAGTCTTGTATAAATGTTGGGGGGGTTAAATTTGGTAACCTATTAAAAATAAGTATCCCAATGCCTGATGTATAGTAAATACCTCATGCATGTTCTTTGGTATTATTTAAACAATATTTACCTCATGCAAAAATGAATTCCACATGGTCCAAAGACCTAAACATAGATCAATTTAAGCATCACAAAATAATATATAATTGTATGTTTACAGTCTTTGGGGAGAATGATCTTCCTAAGAACAAACAGCAAATGCAGAATCCACACAGGACAATTTTGTCCAATTTGCTTATTTATAAACTAAAATTTTCTCAACACAAGAGACACTAAAGAATAATAAAACAAATGCAACACTCAGAGAAAAATAGTTCAACAGAACAAAAGGGAAATTTTATTAAAAGAATATACAAATGACCAATAATGAAAATATGTTAAATGTCACAAGTAAATGCAATGTAAAATAATGAATTATCACTGTTCACATATCAGATTGGCAAAATACTTAAAATGATCAAGAATATGAATTGATGATCCAGGAGTAAGACAGCACACTGATCTCTTAAAGCAGTTTTCTTGGGAAAACTGTTTGAGGAAAGGTTGGTAGAATCAGTGAAATTTTACTTCTAGGATTCCATTCAAAAAAAAAAAAAAATGTTGGCAATGAATATGAAGATGTTTGTCCAAGGAAGACAGATTTGCATTTTGAATTCAAAATTTGGATTCTAAATTTGATTCTAGTTTCTAGTTTCTTAAAGTTAAACTGAAAACAAAAAAGTACTCTCAGATGTCCACTGGAAATTTTATGAGCTATGAAGGTAATGGTGGTTGGCTGACTTGCTAATTTAGAAAATTAGGGGCAATCTAAATTTCCAAGTTTCTTTCAAGTAATCTAATAAAGTGTCAGGAATCAGAGGTTCCAGGAAGGCTAGTTCAGTGTGATTACTAAGGTCATTGTGCTTAGGATTCCATCTCCGTTAACCTAGCTACTGTTCCTTTGGCCTGTGGAGGCAGTTATGTTGTTTCCCACATTGATCCTGACTTCTAAGTTACCAGCAGTAGTTGTATCATTGTCTATATGAATGTATCTTTTCCTTTTAGGGTAGGGTGTTTAAAGATATAAACTTTGGACTGAAGTGATTCAGGAATTCTGTTAAAGAAGTCCATGAATTGGAATCTGTTGTCTTTATGTTTTTTTCAGTTGCAATATATAAGCACTAAAAAATGTTGCTTCTATTTTACATATTGTTCAAAAAGATTTTTTTCTACTTAAATTTAAGTAGAAATTTTGACTGGTAAAATTAATTTATGCTATATGCTTTTAAGGCCACTTATCAATGTAGTCACTATAATTAACAAAAAAATGTAATTAAACATAATACTAAACCAAGTGACAAATCTGGAAAACATTAATCTGATTTTTGAATAATTCATTTTTATGAACTCTTGGATATTAATATTAAATCTCTTTAAACTTTTTATTTAATAAATCACCTTCATTGAAAACAATATTACATAAAATTGAGGATGTCCAAAAAATGCAGACTAATGCCTATATTTTCACTTACTTAATTTCTCCCTTTATTACAAAAATAATTTGGCAGAGATCATATAATAAAAGAGATTTTTAAAAATTCAAGAACCAAAAATATTACAGTTGAGGAAAGGAAAGAATAGAACACAAACATGCAAGCCATAAGATTTTATGTAGCTCCTAATAGTGGATATTAACATTTATTTCTGGGCTTCTTGTTGTCCACAATAAAAAAAAGAAACATATCATTTATATGATTTTCATTGTATGAAACATAGAAAATATGCTGAACCTCCATGCAAAGAAAAGTTTATCTTGGAACATCACCTTACTGGGGACTTTCTATAACAGACACTCATACAGTGGATGGACAGTGACCTTATTAACATCTCTTCAACATACACGTTATCATAGTCCGTAAAACAACATCTAGTGTCATCTTCAACAATAGTTAAGGTGTGACACCAAAGCATACAACTAAATAGAAGAAGATCTGTGGGAAGTGAAGAATATATGGCCCAAGGTTACCCTTTATGACAGTCTACTTTAATCCACAGGGAAAATCTAGATTGTTTAGGCAAAACATAAACTATCCAGAATAAAAAATCAACTTCATATCATTAAAACTGTGCCCTATAAAAACTACTCTCTAAACCAGACATGTGCTGGACAATCAAGAGTCTGAGATTTTATTGTAGTCGTTGTGCATGTTTAACATATTAAACATTTTCAGTATCCAGATTGCTCCTTGAAGGTAGGGTCTTCATCTTGCACAGATTCTCTAATTCTCTTCTGCATTTATAATTGACCCAAGGATCTGTTAAGCCAAGTTAGGAATCCTTGCTGGATTCAATGATATTAACATTTTTATGGGTTGTAAAAATTGGGCTATGCAGTAAGACATAATATTCTTCAGTGGTGAGAACAAAATGGGACTTTAAAAGCACTGTAAAATGTTAATCCTTTTTCTATCTCAAAACACCATAAAATTACCTCTATAAAAAGTTTAGTTTTGAAAACAAAATTCTACGTATGATAAATGCAACACCGTTTTACAAGTTGGGTAATGATACGAATGATACAAGTTGGATAGTTACAGGAGTCTGGGCCCACAGTTGAGATACATGTTCTTGAACGAGAACCATTTCAACTAGAGCAAGAATGTGATGGGAACTCAAATGGTTTGGCTGTGTCCACACCCAAATCTCACCTTTAATTGTGATAATCCCCACGTGCCATGGCAGGGCCAGGTGGAGATAATTAAATGATAGGGGTGAGTTTTTCTCATGCTGTTCTCTGATTGTGAATAAGTCTTATGAGATGTGATGGTTTAATAAAGGGGAGCTCCCCAACAAGTTCTCTTGCCTGCCTGCCACCTTGTAAGATGCTCCTCAATTGCCTTCAACCCTGATTGTGAGGCCTCCCCAGCCGTGTGCAACTATGAGTCAATTAAACCACTTTCCTTTATAAATTACCCAGTCTCCAGTATGTCTTTATTAGCAGTATGAGAACAGACTAATACAGGAACATTCAGGAAATAGGTTAGAAAATAAAGGATTTTTTCTGATGATAGACACAGGGGAATGGTCTAGGGCTTATTAAATAGTGGGAGATAAAGTGAGATTAGAAGATATCCAGAGAAATGTGAAGAGAGTTGTCCTTGAGAAAATGTGAAGAGAGTTGTCCTTGAGAAAAAGGATGGCATAGGAGCTGTGGACTTCTGATTGTGACCAGAGTAAAAAAGCTGCAAGGTATGATGAATCTAGTCCAGGTGACTGATTAGGAGTGAAGGTCAACAACCCTAATGAATGCCTCCTTCTTGGAAATAAGCAAATCAGAAAGTTTGTGGCATGGGGAACAGGGAGACTCCAGGGGCAGTGGGGAGGAGGCAGAGAAGAGTGGTGTCATGGGAGCATGCAGAAATCTCTGGGCATCCCCTCAGTCTAGCTGTGGACAGTGCCTTCATTGGGCTGGGAGAGGTTGGGAGAGAGAGAGCTCACCAGGAACATGTAGTAAGTTGTTCCATTTTTACTGATGCTGATTTCTATTCATTCTTTTGCCTTATATTTTAGTAAGTGTCTACTAAATTTAGATTCCGTGAATAGCCTCAATCTAAAACTCTACAAATTCACTTTTATCATTGTAATTTGCCACTGAGAATCCACAATTCAGAACAACAGTCCAACTTCAAATTGCTTCAGGGATTATGTTGTTAATATTTCCTAGCTTCCAGAATTGAATCTCATGAAATTCATGGAAGTTGGATCAGTGTGTGTGGGTACTGTGGTGATTCATTCCCTCCTGTGGACTATGTCTCCTTTCTGAACTGAATGCTTCTTTGGTTTTATGCCTACTCATTAATGACTACATAGTAACTCACTTCTCACAAAGGCCAGTCTACACTGCCAAAGTGTTTCACTTAGCATGCCTCCCAGTGGAGGCAGAGGTGGAATTCAAAGTTTTCAGTTCATGTTCTGCTTCATTCAAGTTACTGAAGAAACGTTGTTTCAAGTTACTGAAGGAAGTTGTTTCTGTTCTGTGAAAAAAAAAAAAAAAGTGAAAAATTAAGAAGAGTGGAGACGTATTGTCACTGGTGTTGCCGGGCTTTGGAGTTTCATATACCTATATAATTTTTAAAAATGGAAAAATGGGCACAGAATCAACAGCCATTTAAACAACCACCACCACAACTAAATACCTGCTTACACCAGCATTTTATTAAAGAATTGCTATTTTCACACTTTAAAAAGCAACTACATTTCACATTATGAAAAACATGTATGTCCTCATTTTTTGTCTTATTTCTACATCATACTAATGAAAAGTCCAGCATGGATCTCCAACAAGCTGCAGACCTGAGTTAGAGAACCTGAACTAACTGACCTCTGAGCCTTTACAAATATGATATTCTGTAACAATCTTATTTAGTAGTATAATGCACAATTGTGTATTTGGTTCTGTACCAAATTCAGTCTGCTTTATTAATCTCACTTGCAGCTTTAATAAAATTTCCAGAAATGATATTAGAAGTTACATCTGGATGTTTCTCTATGTGTTTACTTTGCTGCAGTGTTGTCAGTCATTGCACAAGACTTGATACTGCTGTTCAGACTGTTCAAGAAATATATAAAATAATGAAATTATTTATTAAATATAGTAATTATTTTAAACCATCATGTAGGCAATACATAATTTCCCCAAAAAATACTAACAAAAGAGGAATCTCTGAAAAAGCATTCTTTCAGCACACAATAGATCAAATATGTGTAAAATAGCGTGAATTTCTAAACCCAGCTGAAAGTTCATACAGCATTGTTAACACAACGCATTTGTTCTTTGATAGGAAAGCTGTGCTGATGAAAGTACTCTATTTGCCTTATAGATTAATACACCTGCACCTGTTACAATTCTCATGGATATTAAACAGCATATCATCCAAAAGGAAAACCGAGAATACTGCCTGTTGCCCCATGCTGTGGCTACCTGCTAACCACAGTAGAATAGAGTATATGAAAGGGCCTTGCACAATTTCTGAAATGTAGCAAGCCCAAATAAACATTTATTAATTCAGTCAGTGTACTGGATTTAAAAAGTGTGGACAGTAGGTGACAACAGAAGAATTCCACCAAATGGAAGCATCATACAAATACTGCACACACACATACAAAGAAACAATTGGAATTTAATATTCGATTCACTGAAAGTGCTTTTCAACTTTGTAGCAGGGCCAGTAGACATCTGGGAACCCATAAAAATGAGAAAAATTAGCCTGAGCTACAGCAATCGGGATAGAAAGGTGTGAAGGAAGGGGGCTGTTTTTGCACGACATTTTAGAGCCAGCTGTTAACTTCAAGAGGGAGTTGCAAAGAGTGACAGCTGTGAAAGCAATAGATTCTCTTACATAAAAAGCCAGTTAGTAGGTGTGATACAGGAAAATATTGATTATGCAAAGTGGAAATGAGAGTACTTCCTTAGTGAGAAGATTGTGCAGATTCGTATTTTCTAGCCACTGACCTAATGGAAGCCATCATCTGTGGCATCATTAATAAGTACAAGGACTAGCAGAGGTTGGGCAAGCCTGGGGTTTTTGATGTAAATCACACTACACTCCAGTATGTCTTAATTTAAAAATACCTAATGTATCACACTACAATATTATATATTTCTTTCCTAAGTCTATGATTAAATAAATACATTTTAAAAAAATAATGATAGAAACTCTTGCTATAGCTGAAGCCTACTGACATATTTACATGTCTTGTTTCAAAGAGCACTATCCCCTGAAAAAGGAAATAATGCAACGCTCAACAAACTCAAGAGAACGATACTTGGTAACTCTCCTTCAATCTTAAAAGGAGAACTAGAAAGGAAAATCAAGGAATTCCGTCTCAATGGAATTTTCCATATAATTGTGGACCTTTTATGGAACATTCTAAACTTGAGTTGATAAATCAGAATTTTAAATTAAAGTACATATATTTATAATTACATCATATTGAGGTTTTGAGAAATTATCTTTTCGAAAAAGCCATTTTTCATAACACCTTTAGAATCTAGTGCCTAAAGTTTTAGATAGCTGTCTATGCATTCATGAGGAAGCAACTCGTAGTGTGTGTTTGGCTGTGGTAATTACTCAAGGTCAGGTAATTACTGGGCAGAAAAGAGTGCTGGTTTCTCGGTATTGAGAAGGAAGCCTGGAGACTTGCAATGGGTAAAACTGACTGGGCAGTAAATGCCCATTACCAAAAGGGGCCCTTAGGATACTCTCAGAAGCAGTTGCTATTGACCGAGTTATCAACATTTGCAGTTGTGGCCTCGAGAAAGGATGATGTTGTTTAATACTGTGATTCCAGCAAGTGGTAGATAAAGTTCAGGGGTAGCTATCCTTGTCTAGCAAGGTCCCCTACAAAGTGAATGTGGAAAGCACAAGTGCAGAATCCTATCACCACAGGGGGATTGATGTAAGTCCTTGGCAAGATACGAAATTTCAATTTAGAGCTTGTGGGGGCTAATGGGAAGGGGACATAGGGAAGTATGAGTCCAGGCAGCACTTGGAACAAGGGATCTGATAAGCAGCAGGGGTGATGGTAGTGATATGAGATGCCCTGCAGTCTGGCTAGCCAATGAATACTGGATCTAGAAGTTCCAATTAATCTTGAGTCCCTTTGGAGTAAAAGGGAAGAACCAGTGCTGGGTGTTGCAGTCAGTGGAGGACAAGGATATGATGTAAACCCAAGTTTATATTCCTACTAGGATATGTACTCCATGGAAAATTATTACGTTTTTAAAATGTCTCACTTATATTTTTGTTATATATTTTCTAATGTGTGATGAACTTAACCAGGCACCACAGTAGTTAACAACAACAAAGAAGCATTAGTTTAATTTTAATTATAGCATGCGTAACTTAAAAAATAGTAATTATAGTATTTGTAGTAAGGAATATAACAAACAGTAGTGGAATGAATCTGTGGTAGGAGTTTTAAAATTATTCAAGAGAAACTTTTATAAGAAACTTTCAAACTTTTATAAAACCACAAATATGCCTTTCCATGACAAAAGGATATTTTTCTCCTCAGTGGAACTTACCTTGTCTCATATTTGAGACTTCTGTGAGAGTACTCCTTTCCCCCAAAATAAAGATTACAAAATTTTATAGGGAGTGAAAGTCTAATTTATAGATATAAATATCCAGCTGACATGTCAGTTTCTATGGTACCACTTAGTGCTTAGTATTCATCTAGTGGAATTCAAATATGTATATGCAATTTGTAACAAGAAAATTAAACTTTAAGAAAACAATGAAAGTATAATGTTTGTAGAATGTAAAATTCATAAGTTCTTATTTATGAATTTAATTTTTTGTTTTTTTAAATGAATTTAAATAAATTTGTTTTATGAGAAAAAAAAAAAAAATAGATCTAGCGGCCGGGCACGGTGGCTCAAGCCTGTAATCCCAGCACTTTGGGAGGCCAAGACGGGCGGATCACGACGTCAGGAGATCGAGACCATCCTGGCTAACACGGTGAAACCTCATCTCTACTAAAAAATACAAAAAAACTAGCCGGGCGAGGTGGCGGGCACCTGTAGTCTCAGCTACTCGGGGGGCTGAGGCAGGAGAATGGCATAAACCCGGGAGGTGGAGCTTGCAGTGAGCTGAGATCCAGCCACTGCACTCCAGCCTGGGCGACAGAGCGGGACTCCGTCTCAAAAAAAAAAAAAAAAAAAAAATGGATCTAGCAATTTATTTTCATGGTAGCATGTAAAACATCGAAATGGTTAGTAGTGTATCTTTATTCTACCCTCCTTGTTTAAGGAATATGAGTAACAAAATGTCAGATATGCAAATTTGTATTTCAGAGCTGCCCACTACCTTCAACTCAATCTTCTGCCTAACTCTAAGATTTTATAGATTATATTTAATTTCTTAAATACTTTTATTATAAATGCAATAGGTAGAGTTTAATGCAGTTTGTTCAGTTGTGTCCATTTCTTTTTCAGGTAAGAGAAAATTATTCTATTGGTTTCTCAGCAGGCTGTAGGAAACATTAATAATTCATGGGGTCAGTTTCTTCTGTGTCAACACTTTCTGAGCACAACACCAGGTCCCAAGCTTACACAGCTTTCTCAAATCACAGTGTGCAGCATACTTATTCAGAGATCATTCATTAAGGATCTATGGGAGGCTTGGCTCTGTAGTACTTATATAATCATACTGTGGGAAGAACGTTTAAAATAGTTTCCTGTAAATTGGTACAAGAGCATAAGAAATGGCCAAGTGCTTCGAAAAATGAACTAATTGGTACAAGAGCATAAGAAATGGCCAAGTGCTTTGAAAAATGAACTTACTGACACACGATAAAAAAAAAAAAACATGGGTCTCCCCTTCCCCCAGCAATGAGAACATATTTCTTCTCATGTTGTCATACTCCCTCCTTCTGACCTTTGTCTAACCAAAGGCATACATGTCAGTTCATCCTAACTGAACACCTTATGTTCGTTCTGCAACTCTGGGTCAGTAAAGCTGGCTAATGTACATGGAGATCTGCCCTATAAAGTGAGCCCAATCAGTATAATACTGAAACTCTGAATCAATCATGCCTCTTTAATCAATGAGAAGGAAGAGTCTCAAAGATTAATTCAGATCAACGAAAGGATCTAGAATCATGCATGATTTCCTGTTTGACTGACTCTATGCTAGTAAATATGCCACTGAAAAATTAGTCACATAGGTTCAATATCCCAAGGAAACTCAAAAATGAAGGCATAATCAATACATCCAACAGTATCTCACAAACACCAAGTCATCAACCAAACCTTTAAACAAAGTTGAAGTGACATTTTGTGGGTAAAATGTGAGTAATTTGAGTAAGGTCCATGGGGAAGGAGAAGCCACCCAGTAATTACCTGCCCTTATTTTGTTGTAATTTTCTTTTTCTTCTTTTTTTTTTTTTTTTATCTCAGCTCACTGCAACTTCTGCTTCCCAGGTTCAAGCGATTTTCATGCCTCAGGCTCCCAAGTAGCTGGGATTACAGGTGTGTGCTACCATGCCTGGCTAATTTTTGTACTTTTTAGTAGAGACAGGGTTTTGCTATGTTGGCCAGACTGGTCTGGAACACCCAACCTCAAGTGATCCACCCACCTCGGCCTCCCAAAATGCTGGCATTACAGGTGTGAGCCACTACACCCCACTCTGTTGTAATTTTCATGATTATAAATCTGCTGTTATGATATTATCTAAAATGATATAGAAAGAATAAGCATAACATAAGTTACCATATACTGGTGATTTATTGCAAATATAGACAATTTTCAAAAGATTGGAAATTTGTGTAATAATTTTTTGAAAGAAATTATTTTCTGCTTTTTATAAGTTTGATCAGGCCCTCTTGCTCACCAACAAAAGAAAAATATATACATATTTCAACAGCATAGAGAGCTGTTTTTATATTATATGATACTTTTTAAAATTATTAAATTTCTAACTCTTTATGCCAGGGAGCCTTAGTCAACCTGTCAGCTTCGTGCCTTCACTTCCCCCCATGTTCATCACAAAGAAAGCTGTAAGTAGCAAAAATTGATCTTTCTACAGATTTGCTCTGAGCTGCAACCAGCCGAGGAATTACTCTATTGTGTGTGTCACTTTGAGATGTCTTGGGAGAAGTCTACAGGGTAGGAATTACTCTGTGCTCTGACCTGTGTGCGTAAGGCCTAACTCAATGAAAATTACACATTGCCCTTATACTGGACAAGTTTATGAAAGACATCCATTATTATTTTTTAAACTATATTGGGTTCCTGGAAATATACCTTACTGTTATCCTTGAGTGAGTTGGTTTCACTTTTTCTTTGTCACAAAACAAACCTGTTTACATAAACTGCTTCTTCATGTATAGATGAAGGACAAATTCAACATTTGAAAATCACTTCTAAAAAGACATGGACTGAGCTTAAATGACAGAAGTTGGAATAGATTGTTTAGGAGAAGACTATTGGGTATTAAGCCTTTGCTTTACGAATTTGAATTTCAGTATATCCTGGGTGCAATCTGTCTCAGCATATTTCAGCTAAATTGTAATCACAGCAACCAAACTAAGTGTTAACCCAACCAGAATCTTTCTTGGATGCTTTTGAGATAAATCTAAAATAAATGAGACAAAACAAGGATTAATGGAAGATTAAAAGACTCATATAAACATAGCTAAATGTTAATGATTGAAGACAATATTTTTGGAAGTTGGGGAAACCTTTTACCTCCTGTTTCTTGAGGCTTAAGAGATTTATTTTTGGGTAGTTAGAGACTTTGATTTTCCTCTTTTAACGAGTGACTTCTTCCTTCCTAGGGTAAAAGCCACTAGAAAGCCTAAAGATGGACAGCTCTATCTCTTTTAGGCTGAATTCTTTTCAATATTTTTCTTTCTTAATAGAAACAATCTCATTTGAGGAAGACTTGATGATAACATTATGTAAAGCATTTTATAATCGAAGCATTCCTTTCAGTGGTTAGAGTATTGAAAGAAAAATATCAAGTGATCTAAAAGGAAATCAAAGGATGTGCTTTGATTTAAAGGCATTGAAAGAAATATCCATCCTTTTTAATGTTAATTAAAAAGCTTCCCTCTCATTCACAAAGTCCCTGGACTGCATCCTAACTCTCTCACTTTTCTGACTCTCCTTTTAATCTAGTTTACAGGAGTGCCTGGATTACCATTGCTGTTTATGTTGCTTTCTTCCATAGTTACATCCTACTTGTAATTCAGACTCAACTCAGTCCTGACAAAAGACTTTTATTTTAGCTCTCTTATTTCACAATTGCAAGCTTTAATTGTAATGTATTTCCTTTCCTTTTGCTGATTTTTTCTCCTTTGCTTCTCTGAGCATTATTTTAGGGCCATCTCAAATAAAATTTTTTACTATTTGTAACAACTGTTGCCTTTTATTACTAATGATAATGACTGTAGTACTTGAAAAGTTAGTCTTTAAATGGGGCCTCATAAAGGGTAACTTTGAGGCTGATCTGGTGATTTGTATATTTGGCAAGTTAATCAAAATTTGAAATTAAATGAATGAATTTGTCTTGATGAATTCTGGCCAAACTATTATCAGAATTTAGATGTCATCTTTTGTTCCATAAGTACCTTATTAAAGAAATGTTTGAAATCATACTCTCTGCCTTAAAAATCCCAAAGTGTTCTCTGGGAAGATAGATAAACAACTCTAGAAAGCTCCTAACAGTGATACTTTATCCTTTTTCTTTTATGCTAGGGTACAGCCTCAGTTGGATTAGGCCTATTCCCTAAAATTTCATAAAAAGGAACTTGTTTTCATTGTTATAAACTAGAGAGTTTTAGGAATTGGCAGGACAAGAGTGGGATTTTCTCTGCAATCCTTCTGTCAGCATTTTTCATACACTATTTTCTAAGGGACTAGTGAGCAAAGAGTACTCCTGAGTCCACTGGAAGGTGCATGGAGTTGGTTGATTGATTTATTGATTTTTGGCTAGGAGATCTATATGCAGTGCTACACTGGACCTCCTTGCTCACCCAAAGCAAGTAAGAACGGATATTGGATTATCAGAAAAATATCCAGATTTTAACTTAACAGTTGTGTCACATCAGAGTGGTGAGAAGGTGAATGGACACATTTTTAAATACATTTTCCAAAATTGCCTCATTAAATTCTTAGATGCCTTTTGAGTCTGATAATTGTCATTTTGGGCCTGTCTACATTTTAATAAATAAACCAAATTAAATGCATTGTCAAAAGAACAAGAAAATCCAGTTTTGTTCTAGTGTTCTTACCTAAAATGAATTAAAACATCAAGTGATTTCAGCTCTTCAGGTACATTGCATTGTTATTCAGGGATCTTCAACTTTTTTCTATTACTTCTAAGAGCCAGTAGAACCCCAAATAGTCTGGATGTTATATTTCCAATCAAAAATATCTTTAAAAGATTATTTATCTCTTTAAAAGAGAAAAATGTCATTTTCCTATTATATTTTGCTTTGTCCTCACTTTTTCTGATCACTACATTTATTCATATAACTATTCAGTTAATTGTACAGCTTTCATTGATGACATTGCATTCTGTATTGTTCAATAGAGCCCCTTCTTAGGCACTGCTTTTAGTCTCATATTAACTCCAATTTCTTTTAATCCAGATTGCCCTTATTTACTTTGATATGAAACATAAGGCCATCTGTTAAGCCTGAGCTTTTACTATTTTTATCATCACTATGAATAGACTGGCCTCCATTCATGCTCTCCTGATGGATCTGTCTTGTCAACCATGAAGACAAAAGAGTTTTGTTTTAGCTCGCCTATCTTATTTCACAAGAGATTGATAACAGTTTGTGTCTCATTCATATGAAGGCCTTTCTCTCCACCCTACCGATGTGTAGGCAAAAAACAAGTCAAGTGGTTCTACCTCCAAACTATATCCCACGGGTGTTTGCCTCACCAGAGCCGTCACTCAAACCAAGTTCCCAAAATCACTAACCTCGGCTATTGCAGCATCTTTTCCATGGGTTCTACCACTCAGCTAATGCACTCTCCATTCAGCAGCCAGAAAGCCTTTTTGTTTTAGTTTTTATTGGAGATTTTTTTTGTCAATGCTTGTTGGCATTGCCAAAGTATTTGCCTCTCCAGTGCCCAATCTGGGATGTATAAGGTGAAAAGAAAACTCAGGGAACTCATTGATGCATTGTTCCTCAGGAGCTGAGGTCCCTAGCAGCCTCTCTTCATCTCTCCAGCTTTCAGAATATACTTGTATTTGTTTTATATATAATGTCTAGAGTTTTGAGCTGAACATAGCAGGAGGGCTAGGAAAAAGTATATCTTTTGGTCTAGATCTGAAAGTCCTGAATGTCATTTAAAAATATACATCACATTACATCCTTGTACCAAGCTTAAAACCTTTCAGTGACTTTCTGTTGCTCTTAATATACAATGAAAATTTACCTCTGTGACGCATAAGATCCAAATAATGTGATCTTGGCCTGTCTCTGCAATATTTATATGGCAGTGGCTCTCATTGTATTCAGCTGGCCTTACATTTCCTTGAATAAACAAAGACTCTTTTCCCACTCAGAACCTTTCCCCATGTTGTTCCCTTTGTCTCAGCCATTTGTCATCAATGCTGTCACTGCTTGGCTCCATCTCAGCCTCTGGTTTAAATGCTCCCTCCTTTATAATGTCCTTCCCAAGCCACCTTATCTCATATTCTTCTCGTACTTTCCTATGTTTAAATTTTCTTCAGAAATTAATATTTTTCCATCATTACTTTCCATAATCTATATGAACAGGTTCCCAAATTAGCCTTTTAATCTTTTGAAAGGAGCATTTAACAAACACCTCGATGGAAGATGTTAGTATGTTGTAATCAACCATTTCATAAACAAATATGAAAAAAGCCCCTGCATTATAGATCACTATGTCATCACGGGCCCAGTTGCTAGTTTTAGTTTGCTTATTTTTAATTCATTGATTAATTCAATGAATATTTACCAAGTGCCTATTGTGTGTCAGACACTATTCTAGTTGTCAGTAATACAGCCACAAACAAAAATATGTTACTGCCTTTATGGAGTGTACATTCTACTGGAGAGAAAATAATACACAAATATGAAGTGAATGCATAATATATTATGTGATGTGAATACAAAACAAAGCAGGTTAAGACAAGAGAAAGTGATTGGAGTAGGCTGGGAATAGGAAAGTGAAGAATTTTTTACATACAATGATCCAGAAAGATCTCTTTGTTATACGGTGGTTTTTGAGCAGGGATCTTAATGAAATTGAAAGCCAGCCCATGCAGATATCTAGGGGAAGCAAAGGGAAGACTAAGGACAAACTGTTCTGAGACTGAAATCTGTGTGCTGTTATTGAGGAACAACAGGACACTGATGTGGCTGGAGCTTAGGGAAGGAGGAAGCAATGCTAAGAGATGAGGCCAGTACTAAGATAGCCAGAATAAGACTATTGATGGAGATGGTTGACAGACTTTGCCTATAACAAACTGCATATGCTTGTTACACATGGCCACTCTTAATGTTGGTCCATTGGAACATGGCAACAGTTTCACCAGTAGAAGCCAGCTGTGTGGTGAGATTTAACTCAAAACATTATTTGATAACTAAGTTCTAGTAACGATAATACATACATGATACCCATAATGCCTGATTTCCCTAATTGACTCTAGAAAGGTAGATAGGATGAAGAGAAAGTAAAGATAATTAGGGCATATTATAAAAAAGTAATTAGAAATAGTTCTAAAAGGAAATGAACTAATTGTTTCAAAGTTATTTAAAATTCAAAACTCACAGTTGTTTAATTGCTTTCTTATATTACAATGTCATCAGAGTAAGCAACTGACTCAAGTACTGTGGATATATGGGGGAAAAATGAATAGAGAATTAAAGTATCCCAAAAATACTGAATGGACATTTAAATGTGTGCAACCTTTTTTATTAATTGAAATATGAAAGCTGTGCTTAGTGCACAAATGAGTGTTATATCCTCATTTTGTAGATGTGGGATGAGGATTAAATGTTATGTCTAATACTATGAAGAGAACATGCTGCTGTTCTGGACAGGAAATTCAAAAGGAAATAAGTGCCTGGTTTCACTCTTTGGTATAATTATCAATTTCCTTCATTCACCAAGCCCCCTATAATGAAGACCTTTAAATCTGATGTTGGCTGTGTTCAACTGAAACAGAAATAAAGGTTGCATCCTCTCTTTCCCTTACTGTAGTTCCTCCTGAAATCAGAACTAAGGAGAGCCAGTTTCCAGAGGTCTTTGGTAAACACAGTCTCACAACTAGACTTAACTTTTCCTCATTTGCCATCCATTTCTTTACTAGTAAACTGGAATTAATGTTGCATCTCCTCTGTCATCCCATACATTGTACCACAAAATATGTATAGGCAGATACAAATTATAAAGTGCTTGAAATATATTACTTCCTGTTTTAGAATTATTATGATTGTAAACTAGGTTGTGCTGACCTTAATAAACCACTAGAGATTCTGGAATTTCACCTTGTTCCTTTTCAGACATACCCTTTCCCATATAGACTTTTCCCTTTATTTGATATGCCTTCCTTTCCCATACTACCATGCTTGGCCTGACAAACTTTGATTTATTCTTTCTGGGCTGAGGTTTTAAGTGATCTCACACTGTAGACTTTACCTAATCATCCTCTCTAGGTTAGATACCTCTTTACACCTCAGCTGTGTTGATTTTCATTTTAGATATGTCTTCTGTAGCAGACCGCAAACTCCTTGAGAGCAGGAACTGTGTTTTCATTTTCCTTATATTCACAATATGTACTATAATGCCAGGAACACAGCTGGGTGCTACAAATATTTGTTGAATAATTGAATGAGCACAATTTCAAAACAAATATATTATTTAACCAAATAAGTAAGTAATGAGAAAGTTATAAATTCCAAGGTCATAAAGATACTTATAACTTAGAATGCCTTTTAAAGTAAATGCACTTCAGTGTTATCATAAGTAATTGAAATAAGCCCACACATATTTTACTCAATTATTTTGATGTTCATTGAGATGAGTTTTGTTTCCACTAAATATTCTGAACATATTATACATCTTAGTTTTTCATGGTAGTTATAGAGAATCTATAGCAATGTAAAATCTGAATAAGAGGCCGGGTGCTATGGCTCACTCCTGTAATCCCAGCACTTTGGGAGGCTGAGGAGGTTGGATAGCTTGAGCTCAGGTATTGGAGACCAGCCTGAGCAACATAGTGAAACCCCATCTCTACAAAAAATACACACACGTGTGCACACACACACAATTAGCCAGGCATAGTGGCATGTGCCTAGTAGTCCCAGCTACTTGAGAGGCTGAGGCATGAAAATCACTTGAGCCCCAAGATATGGAGGTTGCAGTGAGCCGAGATCATGCCACTTGCACTCCAGCTTAGGTGACAGAGGGAGACCCTGTCTCAAAGAATAAAATTTGAATAACATTTCTTGATTTCTTTCCATTAAACATTGACATTGAATCAAAAGAATCTAAAATTATTAGGTTTAACGTATTAAGTTCTATATTTTCATTTTTGATCTATTTAAATTGAATGTTAATTATAATCTGCACAATAAATCTGATAGTTATGAGATGTAATTTGATAGTGAAGAGGATAGCTTTACCAAAAAAGAAAAAAAAGTCCTATTTTTTCAAGATTGGCAAAACTTTACAAATATATACTACAGCAAACATGACTATGACAACAGATTTTAGCATCACTTTCAAAGATAAAATAGGTTCCCCTAAAAATACTCCATCTTCCTAACATTTAAAAAAAGGATTCAGATGAAATTTATAATGCTATCATTGGGAGCCTTAAGAAGTTTACAGAACTTCTCAGTACTGAAATCACTACTCTCTCAGGATATTTTTGCATGTGTCTTAAAACACATGCTGTAGTGAAAGATTATACTTTTAGAATTTTGAAGTACGGTAAAATAACTTGTTTAACTCTTCTAAATTATATATTTGATATTTGCTGCCTTCTGAACATCATAGTTGAGTTGAAAAAAGTAGTGGCTTACTTACAATGCTATTGAAATAGCATTATTTCAATAATAATGAGTAACAGGTTGGGCATGGTGGCTCGTTATTGTTTCAATAATAATGAAGTAATGCTATTTAATGGCATTATTTGCTTTGTCTTCTTTACAAATCAATGATTGAACAGTATAGGAAATAATTGATTTTTATCATACCTCATCATTTATAGAAAAAGTATTAACATTTTGCTGCACATGCTTACTACGTTAGAGAAAAAGGTTATAAATGAATGCTATAGCAACATCCTGGCATAATCCTTCATTTATTTACAATTTTATTGAATATTGTGATTTTTATTGATTTAGTAATAATTTCATTTTTGAAACTACTTTATGTACTTATACTTGTGCCGAGGGAAAGTGAGAATGTTGTATCATCACAATTATTAAATTAGAGAATACATTTTAATCCAGTTAAATGAATGCACTTTTTTCTTTCTACTCCCCAAGTTATCTTTATTTGTATTTAAGATTATTAAACTAATTTCCTTTTTTTCCATATACTAGAGACTGTGGTAAAGTTATGTGGTGTTTTCTGTAAAACAAGTTTGGAGCCATTAACTGTTACTCTGCTGTCAAAGGACATTTATGTATTAAAAAACTGTTTCTTATAATAAAACTTTACAACGACAATCAATTTAACAAAAAACTTCTGTAAAAGAATACATACACATAAATACACACACATACATCTTTAAATAAATTTTAAAATTTTAAAATAAGTTAAGAAAAACGAACCCTGACCCTAGTTTCACCACATTTATTACTCTCCATTGAAGTTGCTTTAAATCCACCAAAATTTAGAAACACACAATATATGGGGGATAAAGAACTTCCCGTTATTCGAGTATGAATTATAGTTCTGCAGGAACTTTAAACTAAGAAAGGTGTAATCATTCCACTTTGTTCTATTCTTAGACTTCGTCATCAGTCAGAAGTTAATAATAGATATAGGATGCCACCGAAAGTGGCATCTCCTTCCTTTTCTTTCTTTCCCATGCAGCATTCTACTTTTCTCTGCCATTCATAACATTGGCAGAAGGGAACTTGATAATGAGGGAAAAAATTTTTCTCCCTGCAAGTAATAGGGACTCTTACCTGATGATCACTTAGGGCAGTAGTTCTCAAAGTGTGATCCCCAGGGCACCCACATCAACATCACCAGGGGCTTGTTAGATACACAAATGTCTGACTCTGAGGGTGAGGCCCAGCAAATCTGTATTTAACAAGCCTCCTGGTGATTGTGAAGAACACTAAAGTTAGAGGACTACTGATTTAGGGAATAGTTACCATGACAATCACGTTAATCACCCATTAGAGAGTGCACAAATAATTCCATGCTATCCTTAAAGATCTTTTCCAAATGTATTGTTTAAGTGTGGGGGAAACGATATAATGAAGTACTGTGCCTTTGGACAAATTGCAAATTAAGAAAAGTTGTCCCTGAAAACTTTTGACAATGGAGAATTTACCTAATGAGTTACAGTGTGAATTTGAGAACTTCAAAGACTGAGAACTTGTACTGGATTGACTAGCTTCCTCCAAAATGTTCCCAGTGGCAGTTTCACGTGGAACTACCAAATGTGACCTTATCTAGAAGGAGGGTTTTGCAGGTATAACAGTTATGATGAGGTCATACTGGATTAGAGTGGGCCCTAAATTCAATCCCTGGTTTCCTACTGGGAAGGTCATTTAGAGAGGCACACATGGAAGAAGGTTGTGTGACGATGAAGGCAGACATTGGAGTTAGGCTGCCACAAGCCAAGGAATGTCAAGGATTGCTGCCACCCACCTTTGCTAGGAGAGAGACATTAACAGTTTCTCCCCCGGGGCTTCCAGAAGGAACCAACCCTGCTGACATCTTGATTTTGGATTTCTGACCTCCTAAACTATTATGGAATAAATTTCTGTTGTTTTAAGCCAGCTTGTTTTTGCTTAATTGTTATGGAAGCCTGGGGAAACTAACAGAGGTTTTTGTTGGGTTTATATTTTAAGAGTATTCTTTGCCTTGCTCTTAGTCTATAAAGACCTTCTCAGTTTGTAAAGAAATGTGCTCCATCCTTCCCACCTCATCAGTTCCTCCTTCCTCTTCTGCTGTATCCACCCCACACATTTGTTTGTTGGTTTTAAGTTTCATTGGGTTATAACTGACAAATTGAAAATGTATTATTCAAGGTGTACAAAGTGATATTACTCTCCACTGAAGTTGCCTTAAATCCACCAAAATTTAGAGACACTAAACTACATTCAGAAAATGTGGGGCAGGGGAGAAATTCCCCTGTTTTTCAGATATAAATTATGTTTTTACTTCTGCAAGAACCCCCAACTAAGAAAAGATCGTTGTAATAATTCCAGTTCATTCTATCCTTACAGTTCTTCATCAGTTTAAGGATATTCATATCCATCACTTCACACAGATGCTTTTGTGTGTGTGTGTGTGTGTGTGTGTGTGTTTAGTGAGGATGGTTGAGATCTACTCTCAGCAAATTTCAAGTATATACTACATTATTATTAACTACAGCCACTATGCTGTATGTTAGGTCTCCAGAAGACAGAAGGCATTTATCATACAACTGCAAGTTTGTGCCCTTTGACCAACATGTCCATACTTTATTTATTTATTTATTTATTTATTTATTTATTTATTTATTTATTTGAGATGGAGTCTCACTGTATAGCCTAGGCTGGAGTGCAGTGGCGTGATCTCGGCTCACTGAAACTTTCGCCTTCTGGGTTAAAGTGATTCTCCTGCCTCAGCCTCACAAGTAGCTGGGATTATAGGCATGTGCCACTATGTCCAGCTACTTTTTGTATTTCTAGTAGAGACGGGGTTTCACCATCTTGGCCAGGCTGGTCTCGAACTCCTGACCTCAAGTGATTGGCCCACCTCGGCCTCCCAAAGTGCTGAGATTACAGGCGTGAGCCACAGTGCCCGGCCCCCACACTTTTGAAGGATCTTTGAAGAGTCTAGGTTCAGCTGGGAAAGTCATAGTCTTATTTGTTGTTGGGGAAAAAGAAACTACTGGGAGCATATTAAATACAAAGCCCTTTTCATTGTGGAGAAATAAAGTATTTGTGTATTTTTAGTTAGAAATTATACCTATTATCTGCCATTCATCTGTCTTTCATTAAAATTTTAAGTTGAGGTGTACTATGCTTCTTAAGCTGCTTTATACTCATTTGTTCAAATACATACCAAGCCTTTTAATTAGACCATTTGGCTATTTTATATGCAAATAAGTAATATTATTAAGTGTATCTGTGCCTCCTTCTGTTGCTGTTTTAGTTGTGTCATGAATGCACTGACCCTCCACAGACAGGGTTAATTGGAGTGTGGGCGTGAGTGCATGCATGTGTGTGGCTGCCTGCTGTAGACTTAAGATAAAGAAGGGAGATTTACCAAGCAAAGTTTTATGTCTTAAAAACAAAACATATGTAATTATGGGTGATATATTTAGGAATCCTGCCTTAATAAAATTAATTTGCATGCAATCTACCTTATAGTAATAGTTCTGAGTGACTTTGCTATTTTGTCCCAAACAGCTTAGCAAAGCGTCTATATTGTAATATATAAGTAGACATTTTTAAAAGTCATACAAATGAAAATAAACATTTAAGAAGAAGAAAACTGCACTAAAATAATTTAAATGACTTAAGAGATCTACCTTTATTATATGTAGATTTATGCTATTTCTCTAACCAGTAAAACAAACATACAAACAAATCCCTGTTTCATTCTTTCAACACTCCTACTATGTGCTAAGTATTAGTTATTAAAAATAGAGAAGAAATTCAGAGTCTTGCTTTCAAAGAGTGATAGTTTTAACAGGGAAGAGGAATAATAAACACATAGTTAATGATCTGCTTAAGGAGAAAATTGGGCCCTTGGGCTGGGGGAAATTTAGAAAGGGTACTTGTATTGGCTTCCTAGGGCTGCTGTAACAAATTAACAGAAACTTGATGGCTTGAACAAACAGACATTCATTTTGCCATTGTCAGGAGGCTAGAAGTCCAAAATCAAAGCCCCAGCAAGGCCACACCTTCCTCTGCAGGCTAAGTGGGTGGTTCCTCCCTTGCCTCTTCTAGCTTCTGATGGCCCAGAGCATTCCTTGGCTTATGGCAAAATAATTCCAATCTCTGCCTTCCTCTACTTGACTTTCTTCTCTGTGTCTCTCTGTCTTCCCTTTTGTCTCTCTTACTAAGAACCTGTATCCTTGGATTTAGAGCCCACCTTAATGCAGGATAATTTCATCCCAAGATCTAACTTAATTATGTCTATAAAGACCCTTTTCCCAAATAGTGTAATGTCCACAGGTACTGGATGGACTTATCTTTTGGAGACCAGCATTCAACCTGCTACAGCTAGCTAGGGTAGGTGACACCTCCATTGCAGACCGGGTTTGAGGAGAGAGGGAAAACACATAGTGAGGTCTCTTAGGCGTAGACAATGTGAGATGTCCGAGTCTTTCCCATTGACATCATCATGCCTGGCAAATAGCAAGCACCCAGTGACTGTGGGAATATTAATGAAATACACTCAATGAACGTGACCACTAGCAGGTGGACATAAGTCTAGTAATCAGGAGAAAGTCCTGGGTTGGACAGAAGAATGGACAAGATTACCAATGCAAGCTGTGTGAGAAGCGAAAAGAGAAAAGAGTAAAGCAATGACCAAGTAAAGTAATGTCCATCCTTGAGAAACTCTGAAGATGTGGCTGAGAAGGAGTTTCTGGAAAAACAATAAGGAAACCAGCAGAGAAGGGCGGCATAGGAGAGAAGAGAGAAATTAATCTTAAAAAAAAAAAGGGGTGTCAGATTAGGTTAAGCTGATTAAGTAGTATAAAGCCTGCATTTGGGAACTTTGATGTACACAGCTTCAGAAGTTAAAAGTCCAATTTTTGATGGATTAAACATGGTAGAAAGTTTGACAAACGTCTAGAATGTTTTTCCTAATGGACAAAGAAATTAAGCCAATACATGGCCTTCCCTTCATAACACTGAATGCACATGTTTCAGAGAAAGTTCTTTAAAAATTCTGTGTGAGGACACATGTCTGTGACCTGTCTCCTTTGAAATATGAGACAGACTGTGCAAGTTGCCACAGATTGTTAGAGCCACTGTGTGGGAGTCGTCTACTTGTAACCTCTCTTCTCGTTACAGGACATCTTATTATATTCACAGTGGGAGAATCCAGTTTCCAAACTGTAATTCTAACTCTGATCTTCCATGTAAAAGCATGTTCTCCAGGGATCCTACTGAATCTGCTATGAAAGATCAGTCAGGCCTACATAAAGTAGATCAGAGACCTTCCTGATCAGTAGTGTGAAAGATCTTGAGAATAAAAGGAGCCTTAATGTTTATACACCATAGAGATTGAAAACTGCATTATACTTTGAAGCCACCATCACGTTTCTTCTCTGCAATGACATCTGTTGTTAAGTGCATTTAGTTTTTTTAAAGTTAATAATTGAAATACCCTGATCGCTGTAATCTCAACTGTTGGAAAGACACTGAACAAATCATTCCGTGGTATGTCATCAATGTACCATAAATTTTGCCTTTTCAATTCCATGTTAAGGAGTGGTTGAACCCTGAGGTTTCTTTTGACCACTTGATATTCCCCCACAAAATTTTTGAGTTAGTCACAGTGGTAACTATGTTCTAGCGTGCTTGTGTCAACTCACTTTTTTTTTTAATTTAAGGAGGGTAAATTTGGGCATTTTAGGTGTCTTTATTTTAATTGTTAACAATCATTAATAAGTTTCTAATCCTTTTCTCAGCTTTATGAACTGAGATTATGGTAAGTATGTTTCTTTTAAAAACTTAAAGTGGATTTATTATTCATTATCTTAAAAAGTTGAGCTTTAAAATTAGGTGAAATAAATGATGTTATTTAAAAATCAGCTTTTGGCTGTTATGATATTTTTAGATTGGCAATTTAATAATTTAAATGGGATTATGAAGGAAGTCATTTAAAATTTTGTTTTATAAATACGTTGTGTTAGACTTAATAAACCAGAATTTAAAAGTATACAGATTGATAAGAAATTTTTAAGTTGAAGCATATACAAAATCTGATTATGGAATTGTATTATGTCACTTGTAATAACTGATAACCTATAAACTTGGAACTAACATCAATCAACAGGTCAACAGCCTTTGTCGTAGGGTTAAACCATGCAATGTTACAGATCTTTAAACAAATTTTTTTACCTAACTGCTATTTTGACATCAAATTCAATTAAGAAATTACTCCAAGACTTCAGCATGTCTTAGAAAAATTCAATAGTATATGTTTTCTACTCTTTTATATTCACAAAACACATATATGTAACTAATTAGAATTTAAGAAGCCTTTCACCCAAGAGAAAATTTTGGTCTCTGTAAAGCTCTTATCCTTGCCCTACTTTTAATGTCACTATCAAGTTCGTTATTCTGCAGGGTTTTTAAAAATACAATTATACATTATTTTCCTGCATGTTGCAATTATGCCGTTTTCTTACATGAATATTGCTTTATGGAGAGAATGCTCTTTGAATTTTCAGAAAAAAAATGAATATTGTTTCTGTAGAAATAGGAATACTCTGAGCATAGATTGGGAAATGAGGCACATTTAGTATGAATCTGAGTCTTTGTTGTTCACACTAGATGAAGAGTAATTTTATAAAAATAAGGCCAAGAAAAGAATGAAATATGGGATTTCATAGTTTATAAGTCAAGCCATTTTATTCTGCCAATAATTCAGCACAATGTAGCCTCAAACCTTACTCTACACCACATGTATATATGTATGTGTTTGTGCAGTGATACGATTTGTCAAGGCATCCTGGCATTAAAAATTTGAGAGAGACTTAGATCTTTACTGGATTTTGGTTGTAAATCATGTTATTTCATAAAGAAAAAGATAAGGTCTTAGGTAACGTGAGTTCCTGGCGCCTCTGCTCAGGGTTTATCTCATTCCCTACAATTTCCCATCTGCCACTCATCTTCATTTTATCTCCAGATTTCCTATCCTCTATCCTCCTTCTCTTTTGTCCTTTTATTTTCCTACAGTTTCCCCTTGCATAATCATAAACATCTCAATTTATTATTACTCCTTTTAAAAGTTTGTCCCTAAAGCATTTATAATTATTTTATTTTCATTTATTTAATTTTTTGAGGCAGAGTTGCTGTCACCCAGGCTGGAGTGCAGTGGCACTATCTTGGCTCATTGCAGCCTCCACCTCCCAGGTTCAAGTGATTCTCCTGCCTCAGCCTCCTGAGTAGCTGGGACGACAGGCACGCACCACCATGCCTGGCTAATTTTTGTATTTAAATAGAGATAGGGTTTCACTATGTTGGCCAGGCTGGTCTCAACCTCAGGTGATCCGCCTGCCTTGGTCTCCCAAAGTGCTGGGATTACAGACATGAGCCACCACACCTGGCCCATTTCTCATTTACTAAGTGATAATTAACTAATCAAATATATTCATGACTGTAAATCAAGACTCTTGAACAGCTGAGGAAACCCATGTTACTACGCTGAATCCTTGACATTTCCAACACAAAACTTTGACCCTTAACAGGAGGCCATAAATGCAAAGTCAAGTAAATTATGCCCCTACCTCTTGTGGAATGGCCTGGCAGGATCTGAGCTCATTGGATCCAGCCTATCTAGAGACTCAGTCATGTTCATGAATGCACACACCCAGACATTTGTGTGTGTAGAAATGTGTGTACAGGAGAAGGCTTGAGTGAACTGTAAGCAAAAGGAGAGGAGGAGAGGTTGCAGATGTGAGAGAGGAGATCATTATTAGACCGAACTCGCAACAGAATGCTTGAGAAGGACCTGGAGCACAGGTGGAAGGTTAGCCCTAGGAAGGAAAGGGAGTACTTTTCCTCTTAAACAGAAAAGGAGCAGTGAACCAATAAAGATAAGGGGAACCTTTGAGGTAAATGGAAACAGTTGAAAGATATCATGTTGGATGACATCTATTTCTTGGTGATAGTGATAAAAAAAAAAAGCAAGGGGTGGGACTGAGTCTTGAGAAGAACCAGGAAGGATTCATCTGACTCAAATGCATACTGCATTAGTCAGGATTCCACAGAGAAACAGAGCCAATAGGATGTGCACATATAGAGAGATTTATTTTAAGGAATTGGCTCATGTGATTATAGAGGTTGACAAGTCAAAAACCTACAGAGTGGGACAGCAGTCTGGAGACCCAGGAAGAATTGATATTGCAGTGCACATCTGAAGGTTGTCTCCTGCTGAATTCCTTCTTGGTTGGGGGAAGTCAATCTTTGTTCTATTAAGGCCTTTAACTGATGGGATGAGGCCCACTCACATTATGACATTATGGAGGCCAGTCTGCTTTACACAAAGGCTACTGATTTAAATGTTAATTTCATACACACACACACACACAATCACAGAAACATTCAGACTAATGTTTGACCAAACATCTGGGCATCGTGGCCCAGCCAAGTTGATACATAAAATTAACCATATGACACATGCATTCCATGAGCTGCCAGGCTAACTCCTTGTTCTTCAAAAATCAGTTGTCCTGTCTTCTCTCCAGGAGGCCTTCCTGTAAACTTATCCCCATGTGGGTGTTTGCCTTTTTGAACTAAATTGCCAAACTACCCTGTGTTTACTTCTGTGATAAAAACATCTTTCTTGAATTTCCCCCAACAAAATCTAAGCCACTAGTCATTTGGGGAGTTTTTTCATTCATACCTGTATCTCCAGCATCTAAAATGTCCCCAGCTGCATTGTAGGCACTAATAAAAGTGATGGTTAAAGAGGTACTAAGTTGCATTTATTTTCTATCAGTTTTACTACATTGTGAACTCTTCGAAAGCAGGGACAGAGTCTTAATTACTTTTTTATACCTAATATCTAGCACAAATTAAGAACTCAGTAAATGCTTACTACAGAAATAATGAAAATGTGACTTACCAAATGTTTACTGTATATTTTTCCTTGTCCCTGAATACTTCACTTTTATTCCAAAGATTTTTTAAAAACCACATTCTGAAGAATTCTGAAGAATTGTCACAGATTTGCATTGCTGTATCTGGAGAAATAATACTAGCAATAAGGGTTATGAATCACAAAATACTGGTGGTAGGATTTTTTAATCAGCATTTTTTAAATACCTGCAGGTGATTCCAGAGGTCATAAATCCTTGCACTAAATACAGTTAAAGTGGAGAAATTGTTTAGGAAGTTTAAAAATATTGGGTACCTCTATGTAAGGCAGAGCTACATGGGGATACCAGGTTGGAAGCTTTGAGTGGTCTCCAGGGGAGGAGTGAAGGATACCTAAAGAGAAGAAAGAAGTGCTGAAAAGAAAGCTATGAGGTACTTTGTAAGCACCTCCGAGTATCTACCATGTATCAGGCACAGTACTAAGTGCTTTGCATTCATTGCCACTTGTTTCATAGTAGCCTTGTAAGGTATAGTGTTACATTCTTGTCACAGATAAGGACACTGAAGTTCAGTTAAGTTCCTCACATCAAGCCAACAGAACAGCAAAAAATTCAAGCCTATATTGACTGACTACAAAGTTTATGTTCTTTCCCATACACCAGCAGTTCTCAACTCTAACTACAGAGCAAAAGCACCCAAGTCTGTACACCACTTAAGATCAGTTATATGAAGAGCTCTGAGTAAGAGACACAGGCCTCCATATTTAACTTTAAGTCTCATCAGTATTTCTAAAATGTTTCCAGGGTTGAAAACTACTATCAGAAACATCGTAGATACTCTTCCATTTTGCCAACTCTCATACTGTGTGCTTACAGGTGTTCTCACCCAGAAAAGAGACTTGACTCAGTCAGTTTATGAATGGCCCACCCTAAATTCAGATGAAATATCCTGAACAGACTGGGTGTGGTGGCTTACCCCATCATCCCAGCACTTTGGGAAGCTGAAGCAGGAGGATGGCTTGAGAGTCCAGGAGTTTGAGACCAGCCTGAGCAACATAGAGAGACTCCATCTCGACAAAAAAAAAAAAAAAAAAAAAAGAAAATCTTGAATAGTCATGCCTTGGCCCTGTGATTTGAGATGCTCTTAATTGGTGGCTACTTTGATGTTAGCAAGAGTTTTATCCTATTTACTTTAAATTAACGAAATGGATTACATCATGCCTAGTCTCTGACTCTCTGCAAAGGGTCCTGCTCAGTACCATTCTCCTTTGTAAGCTTTCTAGCACAGCTGATGCTTTTTCAACCTACTCCATTCCAAAAAGTAGGTGCTACCTGGGCCACACACACATTCACTGTACAAATTAAATAGAATAGGTATCACAAAGCAATTAAGTTTCTTATCAGATTTTCTTCCATTACTTTTGGCAACACAGCCTTCATTTTTCTTTGTATTATAAAAACTTGTAACTAATGTCCAGGGTCACCAACCACACGTGAAACAAAATGCATTTGTGCAAGCCCCTGACATCATATCAAAATTCAGTCAAGTATCTTAATGCATAATATATATGTAAGAAATCAAGAGAGACTGGGGAAGAAAACACAAAAATGTGAGTAGAACAGTAAAAGTTCTCTACCCGGGTTGCGCATTAGAATCTGGGAGGATTTTTTCGATAAACAGATGCTCAGAACCCAGCCCTGGAGATTCTGATTCAGGCCCAGTCTGACTGGGCCCAATCATTGTTATCCCTAAGTGATTCAAATCTGCTGTTTTCCTTACCTTTCTCGGGCTTTCCACTGTTGTAGAAAATGTGTATTAAATGAGAATACTCTGATTCATATATTTTCTGTCAACCATGATAATGATGATAATTACTCTAATTGAGCTTGCTATGTGCTAACCAATTTTCCTAACTCTTTTACATATAGTAGCTCATTTAATATTCACCGCAGCTACTGGGTGAGGCCAATATTATTATCTTTTTGCAGATAAAAAATATATTTACAGAGATTAACTCACTGTAAGGCACAGCGAAGGCGGAATGTGAGTTCAGGGCTTCTAGCACTCCATACTCTTAGAGACTCAAGTGAGTTTATGAAATAAACCATATTATGTCTCCCCAGCCCTCCCATCAGGTTCCCCTTTCCTCTTGACTTTTGCAGAGTCTAATCTAGGTATAGGCTCACCAGTTCTACTATTAGGTGCCTAGGAGGTTCTCCCCGACTTCCATCTAACTGCCATACCTGCTGTATTTACCTTGCAGTGGAACAGAACCAGGTCTTTGGGATTCAAGGAAATACAGCTAGGTGGTTCATCTGCTTTGGGAAAGTGGCCTCTTTATTCATGAAAACAGTAGAAAGAATGTTAAGACTTAAGAATCACACAAATATAAGATCAAATTTATATACTTTCTCTTATTAATCCTGAGCCCAGTGCAAGTCACTTCATCTCTCTACCATTCTATTTCTTAATCCATAAAATAAAAATAATGATTTCTAAATCACAGGATTTAGAAGGATGAAGTATAATAATATATAGAAGGTTCCTTTGCACACAGTAGGTGCTCGGTAAACATGGGTTCCTTCCCTTTTGCTCTGCTGCCATGTCACATATACAATTAACTTTGCACCTGGCAACTCTTGTTTAGCTTCTACATTTCTGCTTTCCTTTATTCCTTTTTTCCTTTATTCCTCTGTGTTTAAAAGGCTGTGCTAAGTAGCCAAAGTTTTGTATGAGAAAGGTCTGCTGGGCAAAGCAGAGAGCTACACACATAACAGAACTTTAGGGCCCTAAATAAATATGAGGAACAAAAATACGTCTCAAAACTTTACAACCTCTCCTGTTTCCCTCCTCTCCTGTCACTACTACTACGAATATATCCAAATGCTTAAAATCCCATTTTAAGATCTCTCCTAAGGAACTTATGAAGAATATGCATTAGTCTAAATAGGCACCTGTTACCTCATTTTGTTTACACATGGCTACGTGTTGTCATACTCTATATGCTGTAACCATTAATTGACATGAGAGTGGGTAAAGGACTGGATAAAGGGTAGGTTCTTTTTTAATTCTTCTAATTGAAAAATTAAAATTGTATACATTTATCATGTACAACATGATGCATTACAGTATATATATATATTGTGGAATGGCTCAATTGAGGTAATTAACCTGTGCATTACCTCATGCAGGTATCATTTTTTTGTGGTGAGAACACTTAAAATCTGTTTTTGTGATTTTCGAAATATTATACATCGTTACTAACTACAGCCACCATATTGTACACTGGATCTTTTGAACTTATTCCTCCTGCCTAACTAAAATTGTGTATGCTTTGACCAACACCTCTTCAAACCCTACCCATCCAGCCCCTAATAACTAACAACCATTCCACTCTCCACTCTCGAGTTCCACTCTTTTAGATTCTACATATAAGGGGAGGTTCTTCACTCGTTTGTGTGTACATGGCACTGAAATATATTTGAGTGTGCTTTCACTCAGGCACTGGGGCTTGCCATGATGCTCTTCGTGTTTAAAGTATGGACATTCTGCCAATTCTTCTAGAGTGACACCAGGAAGCTGACAGTGAAGTGGGTCTTACATACAAGCTCATCATCTGCCATCTTTAGGGGGCCAATGGCCATGGCCAGACATAGCCTCCTTTTCATCTGGAGCTTAATTGTGGGCTCTACCTCATCAACTTTGGCCAAGATATTTCTGTTGTGTGTCAGCAGGGAAGTGAACTTGCCAGCCTTATTTGGGCCTGGGCCAAGGATCCATGGGATCTGCTTGATCTGAGACTCCAGGGCCTAATGATACCATACCTCTTGGCCAGCCTTTTGTTCTTGTCGAGTTTCTCCAGCACCTCCAGGTCCATACGGTGGATTCCATAGCCTTGACCTGTCACAATGCTACTGGCCCCCAGGATGCGCACAGAGGAGTGGAAGTGGGGTGTGGACTTTATCTCAATGATGCCCCCGAAGTGTCTTTTCTTCTTAGAGTCACAGTGAGCAATGGTCTGGGCCACACCCTGCAGGAGGCAGGGCTAAGGCCATCCAGGAACCTCACACACCCACATGTTTTTGGAAAGGTGGAACTGCAGAACAGCTTGAAGTCAACAGAAATATCTCTTCTTCTTCTTCTCCTTCTCCTTCTCCTTCTCCTTCTCCTTCTTCTTCTTCTTCTTATTATTTTAACAGTCTCACTCTGTCATCCAGGCTGGAATGCAATAATTATTTGATCATGGCTCAAGGCATCTTCTAACTCTTGGGTTCAAGTGATCCTCCCACCTCTGCCTCCCAAGTAGCTGGGACTACAGGCACAAGCCACTATGCTCAGCTGATTTTTATTTTTATTACTATTTTTGTAGACATGGATTCTCGCTATTTTGCCCAGACCTGTTTCTATTTTCTGGCCTCAATTGATCCTCCTGCCTAAGCCTAGAATTACCTCTTAAAGTTTCAGATATCTCTAGTTACTGTATTGTTCATAAGAAATGCCTGTTTTTCTTAATGTCATGGTAGTCTGGTTAAACAAGTCATAATATAATGCTTTTACTAAAATAGTACAACAATGTAGAAATGATTCTTTTCTATAGGTGTCCAGCTCCTCAGAGGCATAGCTGATCTTGTATCTGCTTTGAAACATTTCTTCTCTCTTTCTAGAGTCTCTTTCCTGTAAGGTGAACTTCTTGTGAGGTTTCATTTTGATAAAATTCCATCACTCATTTCTTGTCAAGCTTTTGAACTTCATTTTCCATCTTCACATTTTCTGATGCACTCTTGCTTTGGAATGTTTTAATATAATGCATAAGCTTCTTTTAGTGAATTTACTATATATTTTGATTACTTTTTCAAGAGTTTGTAAGGAAGTTTTTACTTGATGTTATGCATGATTCTTCAAAACTCCTCATCTAAGTTGTCTCTTATTTCTGACTCTCTTATTATATCCAACACCTAATGACCACTGTTCATTTCATCTCTAAGGACAGTAAATAAATCTGTCATCTTCAACAAACATTCAGTCAAATGCTAGATCTGATGTTCCTTCTCACATGAAATTTTTTCCAAATACGGTTTTGAAATTTCAACCTCCTTTTTTTCTATGTAAATTGAGACCACTCAGTCTTCCTTTCCCTTTGTATAAAAGTTATTTTCCATTTTCCTAAAGATTGGATTTTTCATCAGAACTTTTCTTTAATACTACTTATAGCTGTGTTTTACTTTTCTGACATAAATTTCAAGATTATTCTGGTTTACCTACTTGGGATTGGATGGATTCTGATTTATCCTTCAATGACTGTGTTTTAGCCTTTGTGTAACATCAACCATCATGCCATCTTCTTCTGGATAGTTAGATTTTTCTTCCCCATTTTCCCCTAGAAAGTCTATTTTAACCTCAATAAAGAGTAGGACTAATCAGTTTTTAAATATCTGTCTCCAGACGGCATTTCAAACACCCTTATTTCAAGTCTGGCCTTCAACCAAAACTTCTCCAGTGCTTAATGACCTCTCTTAAAATGCCAGAACTTGTCAGAAATTTTAAGTTTTTCTTCATCTGGAGCAGAAAACATTCCATGATGTTCTTTCTCCCTACATTTGTAAAGCAAGCTTTAGTTCTATGAAACCCAGTGAGAGCTGCCCATAGAACCACCTTCTGGGGAAAATCCTAGAGTCCTGATCATGGGCTCACACCTGCAGGCACAGTGCTCACAGTGCTGCACAGAGCCTTCAGGGTAAGCCAGTGGTAAAGCTGTGTGCCTATTGCATGGCCTCTGTCACACAAGTGACTGCCACAGAATTGCCTCTGATTGAGAATGTCCTATTGATCACCGTAGTCTTCCAGGAACCCAGAATGTCCCACTCAGATCCCAACTCAGCAACTGACAATCAAGACAAACTTGCAGGGAGGGAATCAAGAATATGAACACATTTTTCCTCATCTTTGTTTCATCATGGAACACAAATAAATTGTTGATATGTTTTTGTTTTTGCTTTGTTTTATTTATTTATTTATTTATTTATTTATTTATTTATTTATTTATTTAGAGATGGAGTCTCACTCTGTTACCCAGGCTGGAGTGCAGTGGTGTGATCTCGGCTCACTCCAACTTCCTCCTCCTTGGTTCAAGTGATTCTCCTGACTTAGCCTTCCAGTTAGCTGAGATTACAGGCACATGCCACTATGCCCAGCTAATTTTTGTATTTTTAGTAGGGATGGGGTTTCACCGTGTTGCCTAGGCTGGTCTTGAATTCCTGACCTCGGGTGATCTGGCTGCCTCAGCCTCCCAAAGTGCTGGAATTGCAGGGCGTGAGCAACCATGCCCAGCCATAAGTTGGTAATATTTGTATGACAATGAAGGTAAATGGATGAGGTTGTTTATGACTCACTCCACCTAGAGGCTGCAAGGGACAAACAACCCATGTCTTGTCATACGTGTGAGCATTCTAACTTTGTTGGCTGTCAGAAAACTGTGCGCTGAGTCTCCCACATTTTGCGTGAGACTTCTAGGCTACAATCTTAGAGATACAACTTGCCTTGAAAGGTCCTGAAACTTCTCTCTCAAAACACATCCCACCCCAGTTTATTGTGGGTCAGTAATAGTGTTTGTGTATGTGTGTTGAAATAAAGGGCCTCCAAAGGGTTTCTGCTTGCCTTTAAATAATGATTATGGTTTGTCTATTCTCACTTTAATTTTGTTCATTTTAGCTTTATGTATTTGGAAGCCCTATATGTATTTTTAGTTTTATATCTTCTTGATGAATTGACCCTTTATCACCATGAAATATCTCTCTTTATCTGATAATATATTAATAGTCTGTCTTGAAGTCTAACATATCTAATGTGTCTTACATAGGCACACAAATATTTTTATGGTATATCTTTTACCGTTTTTAAACTTTCAATCAATATGTGTTTTTATATTTAAAGCAAATTTTTTATAAACAGCATGTAGTTTGGTCTTGGTGTTTTATTCAGTCTGATAATGGAATATTGAGTCCATTTACAGAATTCATTTTTAATTTTTTATTTCCATAGGTTTTTGGGGAACAGATGGCATTTTGTTACATGAGTAAGTTCTTTAGTAGTGATTTGTGAGATTTTGGTGCACCCATCACCTGAACCCAATTTGTAGTCTTTTATCCCTCACCCTCTTCCCACCCTTTCCTGATGAGTCCCCAAAGTCCATCGTGTCATTCTTATGCCTTTGCATCTTCATAGCTTAGGTCTCACTTATGAGTGAGAACATATGATGTTTGGTTTTCTATTCCAGTGTTACTTGACTTAGAATAGTAGTCTCTAATCCTATCCAGGTTACTGTGAATGCTATTAATTCATTCACTTTAATGGCTGAGTAGTATTCCATTGTGTGTATATGTATAAATACATACACACACACATATACATATATACATACCACGGTTTCTTTATCCACTCGTTGATTGATGGACATTTGGATTGGTTCCACATTTTTGCAATTGTAAATTGTGCTGCTATAAACATGCATGTGCAAGTATTTTTTTTTTTTTTTTTTTTTTTGTATAATGACTTTTTTCCTCTGGTTGGATACCCAGTAGTGGGATTGCTGGATCAAATGGTAGTTGTACTTTTAGTCCTTTAAGGAATGTCCACACTGTTTTCCATAGTGGTTGTACTAGTTTACATTCCCATCAGCAGTGTTCCCTCTTCACTACATCCATACCATAATCTTCTTTTCTTTTTATTTTTTTATTATGGCCATTCTTGCAGGAGTAAAGCGGTATCACATTTTGGTTTTGATTTGCATTTTCTTTTTATTTTTTTA